>NW_007407753.1:0-677 GCF_000475195.1 Diaphorina citri
TGAACTTACTTGGGTACCTATTACCAACCTAGTATCTACCTTGTTTGATGACTGACACCAGTGACATAAAACCTTGATCATAATGCACATAAGTGGTCATATTGAGCATCTCCGTCAAGAACATTTCATATTATTAGCTGATAGATATCTTGATATCTATATTATAATGAAATCTCGAATGTCCACCTGTTACCCTATGAAACAGATTTGCTGTTGGATAATTTTGACTCATTTATGGTACTATTCCATGTTTTTGGCTGTAAACGAGGCCCGCTCTATGTATTGTATATTCTTCCTAACAGGATACCAACTACTCAAACCAGATCTTGTAGGATCACAAAATAGCGTCTGTATATTCTTCCTCTATGTATATTCTTCCTAACAGGATACCAACTACTCAAACCAGATCTTGTAGGATTACAAAATAGCGTCGCGTCTAAGAAGATCATCAATAAACATCACTAAATGGATGTTACCCAAACAGAAAGTGGGAGGATGTTTCCTACCAACGAGACCCGATTATAAATTAAACTTGAAACAAATTAGGTAATCCTTTAGTTAAAACTGCCAGATTAAATTAAGAAAATATCAACGTAGTGAATTTCTGAGCCATCAATTCTGTCTCAGATTGGCTATTGGTATTGGTTCACCCACAAGAGTTCGTTCTAAGTTCTGCA
>NW_007407754.1:0-677 GCF_000475195.1 Diaphorina citri
TTCCCGGGGAAGTTTATTTATGGCAATTTAAAAGTTTTATTGCTCCTGCCATGTTCAATTGCGGTAATGTGAGAAATCCTGAAAGTATTTGCAACTTGATTTTCTCTTGCCTCAATGCCGGGCTGTTTATAGCTGCCCAGTAAATAAACACCTAACACCACATGTGTCTAAGGCCTTTGGAGCAGGTGGTTTATTCTCAGATGTTTATAGCTGCCCAGTAAATAAACACCTAACACCACATGTGTCTAAGGCCTTTGGAGCAGGTGGTTTATTCTCAGCCCATAAATTGTCGAGTGTTTTTGCGGAGCGTGTGAAAAAAAAAGTGATTTGGACAGAAGGAATGCAGGCCGTCTTACAGTTATATCTAATATATGGTTGATTTGTTCCGGGTTTGATTCCCATTGTTGAAAAAAAAACTTTCGTATTTCAACGGTTTTTATGTTGATGTTGGCCGAGCACTTGATTAGGGGATGTTATATCCCGCCAGTCTGAAAAGATTAAAGACTGGAAATACCATTATTTATTTCGGAGAAAAAAATAAATAAAATAAAAATGGTCAGATGTTTTCGAGGCGATTAACAGTTACCTACATCTATTTCCCCCCCCAATCTCCATACTTACCGCTGACATTGACTGGAATTTTGGTATCTAGTTACTTTTCAATTTGAGCACAATCA
>NW_007407755.1:0-677 GCF_000475195.1 Diaphorina citri
GACAATGTAACTTAATGCACTTAGGCCAAGTGGACCTCAATGTGTGACCGAGACACGAGGAGGTGGTAGTGGTAGAGAAAAAAAATGTCATTTACAGCAAACATACTACGCCAGAATTGCCAGGCCTATTGCGAAGGGCGAGAAAAGTACGACGTTCTATAGCCCTTTCAGCTCCGCACCTATTTTTCAATTTTTAACAGTGAAACCAGCCTGAACATTTGTTTCTGAGGGTTTGCCTAGCATCATTGTGCCCTGAGAATACCCAACAGGTCACTGGTCCTATATTTTGGACCACTGACCATAATTTGTTCATGAGTGAAGGACAGTTATTTTATTCGCATTGACAAGTTGAATTTCTATTGAGCTATTGTTGTAAAAACTCTAACACAATGTAGGTAGGTACCTATACTTTATAGGTAAACCTCGGGAGCCGATGTACCTACCTAGGGATATCTATACTATTTAGATCACGTGAGACTGATACCTAATGTAGGTATTTAATGTATAATTATGTACCTACTCGTAATCTTAAAGTATCACCAAGAGTCTGTGACTAGGTAATGTCCCCCAAAATTTTGAAGAGGCTCCTAGCAGAACATGAGTAATAGATCAGTTGCGCTTACTTGGGTGATGTTTCAAAGTCATAGAGCAGGAAAAATGAGGACCAACGGAATTTT
>NW_007407756.1:0-379 GCF_000475195.1 Diaphorina citri
TAAGCTAGAGACTTGAAATTTGGTATGTAGTTCACAAATGTGACAAGGATGCAACACAAAACGTTTGGTTGAAAAAAAAGCTGCGCTTGGCGGTTTTTTGTCCGCTTTTGGACAAATTTCGACCGTTTTTTGGCGGTTTTCAGCTATAGTGACGATGCTTGATGGTAGCTGCGCTTGGCGGTTTTTTGTCCGCTTTTGGACAAATTTCGACCGTTTTTTGGCGGTTTTCAGCTATAGTGACGATGCTTATTTGAGATTATGCTTATTTTAGTGTTCTTTTACCCTAACTTTTACAATATCTCTAACCGTTTTGTCGCTATAGCTACATACCAAATTTCAAGTCTCTAGCTTATACCGTTCCCGAGATATTGTTAAATTA
>NW_007407756.1:464-677 GCF_000475195.1 Diaphorina citri
TCAACCAAACGTTTTGTGTTGCATCCTTGTCACATTTGTGAACTACATACCAAATTTCAAGTCTCTAGCTTATACCGTTCCCATCTAAAATAAAGTTTCGTGCCGCATCCTTGTCACATTTTACAGCTGCATAGGTACCAAATTTCAAGTCTCTAGCTCTAGAAATAAGCTCAAAACTGACGAAAAAGAATAGTCTCAAATATTCAAATGGAA
>NW_007407757.1:0-677 GCF_000475195.1 Diaphorina citri
AACATCGATGTTGACATCGATGTTTTTGTTCCGATGTATCGATGTTTTGAAAACATCGATGTCGATGTCCCAACCCTAATAAAACCCTCTATCACAGTTGCAGCTGATTTATAATTTTATAAGCATACTGTCTGTATAACTCCATCCCAACAATGTACAAAAACGGCAAAAGAAAGTGCTTCAATCTCCAGTTGTTATTTGACCCAGTTATTCCGGCGTTTCCAGAGAAAAGCTGAGAAATTGGGCTGAAGAAATGAAGATACCCCCTGGGGTGCTAAGCTGCCTGTGTCTTGGCTAATAGGACTCGGAATATGGAGACTGTTTGGTCCTTTTTCAAGAAGAAATAATAGTGCAAATTTAAACAATTATTTTCCTATTTCAAATTGATAGGTACCAAGTGAATACAAAATAAAAATAAATCAATAGAAAAACCTACCTTTCACAGTGCCGCGGGTGTACTTTTTCGACCAAAATTATAACAGTAGTTTCATGGTCAATCCGCTCGTCTGGTAATCAGCAGTGCTTGGGTTCAAGCCCAGCCGAGGCATGAAAACTTATGAACAATAACAACAGATGTTATTCTCGTACATATGTATACCTATACACCAGATAACAACAGGCATAAAATATCTTTGGATGCATCAAAGATAACAGATGAGTGCTCACTACACAGGTAT
>NW_007407758.1:0-677 GCF_000475195.1 Diaphorina citri
CTTTACAAGCTCAAACTCCTTGCGGCTATACAATGTTAGGTATATTAGTTATATTGTGTGAAGTTAGCAACTTTTCTCTCACCTCCTCCGCCCTCCTCTCAATCATGTTCTGAGCTGCGTGTAAAACAACTTGTTTCAAAACTTAATCCTGGTGTGTTACAAGTTTTTAACTTTGTATCCAGTCTTTATAACAAGTTGATAACATATTAAATATAAGAAGGGATAACATAAATATAGGAAGGTATAACATAAAATAAATATGTGTAGGTATACCCTCTATCGTATTTTAGTCAAAGTTCCCTTTATCAAAACTCCATGAAAAAAAAAAAAAAAAACACGTTGGCACATTTTAAAGGGGAAAAAATAAAAAAAACCCCCCATAAAAAAAAAAAAAAAAAAAAAAAACACGTTGGCACACAAGACGTTCCGATATTTTAGTAGATATATTATTTTCCCTTATGAGAGCATTGAATATTCACAACCTATAGGACTCTAGTTAAATCAGACGATAAGAAAAAAAGAACCTGAGTACTCCGGTTTCAAGTTTTATTATTTCAAAACAACTACCTGGATTCATAAACTTGGAGTTAATTATCATAAAAAAAAAGTAAATCGTAATCTGGAAAGTTTAATTTAGGGGTAGGAAAACAAGTTATAAATTATGAGTTATAATAATT
>NW_007407759.1:0-677 GCF_000475195.1 Diaphorina citri
CAATAAATTTTAACCAATGACATTACAAACACAAGAAGATGGGGAGCGAGAGAGACTGGGGAGACAATGTTAACCAGATGAACTAAGCAGTCTCTCTCAGACTCAAACAAAATATCCTCAAATTTGAAAATGGAAAAAATCAAATAGGTATCCTCAAATTTGAAAATTTGAAGATGGAAAAAATCAAATCAAATTGAGTTTGAGTTAAAAAAAAAGAGCAACAAACAACTGCTATATTAGACTCGTGAGGTCTGTGTCGTAGCATGTCCACCATACCTCATCAGATGGATGAGAAGAGACACAATACCCAAAAATCCCTTTGTACATAGGCGCTGAGTCAACACAAGAACACCGTTTTCAAATATTTGCAACCGAAGAAAAAGAACAATTATTATTTATATCGCTTTGAGAAATCACAAGTACATTCGTTTCAATGGTGGGGACCTTCTGCATGGTAAGAAAGCGCGTTACCACTAGGCTGACCGTGCCCATGAAATTCTACAGTAGAGGACACAGGTCAGACCCTGTAACTGAACGTACAGAACTGATGGTTTAACCGTGCCCCAACAAATTCTAATGGAGAGGACCCCGGATCCCGGCCAGACCCTGTAACTAAACTTCTCGGATTATGGATGCAAAATTTCCGATACCATGCGAGAAACTTGAGCCAATCAACA
>NW_007407760.1:0-677 GCF_000475195.1 Diaphorina citri
TAAGTACAGAGGGAAAAATATTCATAACCATCACATTGTTTTGAGGGTAATGTGAATATTTTGGGGGTTTTAATCAGTATTACACTCTAAATATCTTAGATGCTAGTTGGTATTAAAAAGCCCTTCCCCCCACTTCTCTCATTATCAACTGAAATTTTTGGTAACCACTGTGAGCCAGTTTATTCTTTGTTCTCATTATCACGGCTCACTTTGCATCTTTGCAATCACCCAATATCTATTTTATCATCAGTGCGTGACTACAGTTTCATGAAATTGTCAGGATTTATGCAGTTCGCTCTGTAGATGATCTCCCCTGATGAAAATGGGGTCAATAAACCCGGCCATTCGGGATTCAGGGCAGAGTTCCTGCTCATCTTGGAAAGTAGCCTTTTTGGCATTTGCATAAAAGTTTTGACTTATACATAAACATATTTAAGTACCTAGTATGTTGGAGCGTCTCTAATCACGTCATTAAATGTTGAAAAAAAAAAGTAAAAATCAGTATAAGTAAATTGAATAGGTTGTTTACTTACACAAAATACATAATTATGTTCATTATACCGGTTAACCGATATAGGTAGTTAAGTAGTAGGAGTAGGTACAACAAGGTAGATACATAAGTGATGTAATGATGTCCATATGTATATCCGTTACAGGGTGTTTCCTCGGCGGAGTGA
>NW_007407761.1:0-677 GCF_000475195.1 Diaphorina citri
AAAAAAGTGAAGAAAGACGTTACTTCAAGGCGCTTTCGAAGGCCCAACGAAGCCAATAAATTCCTCAAAATTTGACAACCCGTTTGAGTTATTGCAGCACAAACTGAGGAACAAGTGGAAATAGAAAAGAACCATCCAAAAGGCAATTATTCCCCTTATAGTTGGTTCTGTTCTACTTAATGATAATAGTTAATAGTGCTTATTTATACTGCTCGCATAGGACTGAAAAGTCCCTTTACTCCAGCAGTAGGCTACTACCTACTATTATTGTTTTCAAATTCTCAAATTATATTGAGGCGCACCGTAGGAACCTAAAATGATGTCCGATTTTGCACACAATCTGGACGCAAAATAGTCGTGTCCAAATTTAGACCTCACTTCACTCATTCAATGTTTTTTTTTCTGGTTTCAGGTGATACGCTGAAATCTCCTCCGGTGGGCAATCTAACTGCTGACGAGAAACAACGAAGTGAAGAGGAAAACCAACGTTATTGCTACATGTTTGAAGTGGGCGATACCGTCAAGCAAGAGTTCTATTCCCCTATGTATCCTAATACGTACACTAAAACCACCAAGTGTACGCGCACAATCACAGGTAGGTTATTATTATTATTATTATTATTATTATTATTATTATTATTATTATTATTATTATTATTATTATTATTATTATTATT
>NW_007407762.1:0-677 GCF_000475195.1 Diaphorina citri
CAACGCCGCGAAGCCCCGGGAGCGCGCAGCGCGACCGTAAACGAGGGAGCGCGAAGCGCGACCCCATGCACAACCCCGAGAAGCCCCCGGGAGCGCGCAGCGCGACCGTATACGCAACCCCGCGTAGCGAACACGCGAAGCCCCCGGGGGGTGGAGGCCCCCAAAAAAAAAAAAAAAAAAAAAAAACATGGCGGACAAGTAAAGAGGAAAAAGTCCTATTCGAAATAATTAAAAAAATAGGTATTTGTAAATATCTAAACTTAATACAGCCGCTTGTGTAACTGACTGACTGGCTCACTCACTCACTCACTCACTCACTCACTCATACTAATTCTAACCCACTTCTAGATGGGCTAGGTGACTGACTGGCTCACTCACTCACTCACTCACTCACTCACTCATACTAATTCTAACCCACTTCTAGATGGGCTAGGAAGATGCGGTTTTCACCATTGGATTCCTTATTTTTTGTACATACTGGGATTCCAAACCGTCCCCGAGATATTGACGTTTTTTAAGTTTCCCATAAGAAATACACAGGGAGCACAGTTTGAGGCCAGCAAAAGTTTTCCTACGTTTAATATTTTCTCTCGCTTTTAGTTTTCATCTCTTCGAAACAAGACTCAGGGACGATATTAGTTTTCAGGGGCGAAGCCAAGGGAGCGCGAAGCGCGACC
>NW_007407763.1:0-677 GCF_000475195.1 Diaphorina citri
TGCTGTTCTTGCTGGAAAAATTCCTCCACTAAAAGCAAAATTACATGTTTTTTTTTTTTCTAAAAAAAAAGAGTAGGTAACAACAACAAAACGATGAGAAAATGTGCCCCTCTTACTTCGGTGTCCTCTTTCCTCGGAATGATTAAAGTTTTAAAAAATACAAAAACAAGGATGAACATTCAGCTCCCAAGGTGAAAATACGATTGGAAAATGTCCCTCCATTCTTTTAAGTCAGCCCATGTTTATTTGAAAATGAAGATTGAAAGCTTTTGGTTAGTCTTTAACTTGACTAACTTCATACAGGTTGGGTACATAGGAGAAAGGTACCATACGTACAAATAGTTGGGGTTTTGTCTGTCACAATTCTGAATACTTTTTATGAAAGGTTATCTACCGGTACATAGGAGAAAGGTACCATACGTACAAATAGTTGGGGTTTTGTCTGTCACAATTCTGAATACTTTTTATGAAAGGTTATCTACCTATCTAGGCATTTCTTTAACCTTTTGTCTAGATTTTTCCCCATTTTGTTTTTACGTTTTTGTCCGTATTTCTCTGATCTTCAGAAAATTATACTGAAAGACTTGTCGTGATTTTACGTATATTTGACAATTTAACAAAACTATAATCCTGCAATATTTTCCCAACAAACACAAACAACGTGTCACTCCGCCATG
>NW_007407764.1:0-677 GCF_000475195.1 Diaphorina citri
GGATTATTGAGATATTGGGAAAAAATCCTACAATGCTGCAGTGAGCACCAAAGTTGTGACATAATAACACAAAGAAATCGCATTTACATTTTTTTTTTTTATGGAATTTTTCAAAGGAATAATTAAAGAAAATTCCCTTGAACATTGTATCTTCTTTGGTCCTGAGGAAAGGTACAGAAGCAAGATATACTAATATGGAACACCAATTGTGTCAAAACATTTGGAAAGACATAACTGAGAAAGCCAACTGAGAAAGAGAAACTGCAGCGAAGAAACAGCGAACATAAACAAGAGAGGAAAACATGTCAATGAAGAAGTATACGTAAGGGAATGAGGACGAAAAGTTGTTCCAGAAGATCTAAACAGATTCATTGAATTGAAGCAACACCCGAAAATTGAAACAAAATCAATGATACCTACCTACTACCTATCTTATCTTCAAATCTTCAAATAAAGGAACAAATTCTGTATCTTCTTACATATTTTGTGCACAACCATGCCTGAGTTAGGTTTCGTTCTGAGAAACGCCTCAGCTCCCATATGGATTCCATCTTCAAATATGATTAGTGATAACATTTGATAATCTTCATATTAACATCTAGTTGGTGTTAAATATCTCCGTACTTAACTGAGGTTAATTGTAGATTTGTTCAACTCCATGTCAACTTTTATTATTT
>NW_007407765.1:0-677 GCF_000475195.1 Diaphorina citri
TTTATATTCAAAAAGTGCTACTTTTGGGAGTCGAACCTGGATTTTGACAACACCAGTGACCTGGCCATGGACCTTTCCTTATATTCCCATCACTTATTATTTATTTATATACCTATAATACCCTGCCAATCATATAACAAATAACAATAATGGGGCTGTGGCCATCTTATTCTTCTCCACCAAGATTTAAAACCTTTTTTTAAGCTTAAAGAAGAAAATAAAATACTCTTTACCTAATACCCTGCCAATCATATAACAAATAACAATAATGGAGCTGTGGCCATCTTATTCTTCTCCACCAAGATTTAAAACCTTTTTTTAAGCTTAAAGAAGAAAATAAAATACTCTTTTTAATATTTGGCTTGATAGATTAACTCAAAATTTAAAAAAAATAAATAAAAAAAATCAGTCTGAAATAAAATTTGCACCCTACGTAGGTATAGGTTACAACTTATACCTAAGACAAAAAAAAAATTGAAAATCTAAAAAATCCCCATTTTTCGCCCCATTTTTTCCCCAAAATTTCTTCGCCCCAAAAAAGCCCCAAAAACATTTTTTCACCCCAAAATGGGGCGAGAAATCCCCAATCTGGCAACCCTGGCCCGTTCTGCAACGAGATGAAAATTTTCATTGATGATATTGGGAACCGGCTCTGCGAAAAGACAGGTGACGTGAAG
>NW_007407766.1:0-677 GCF_000475195.1 Diaphorina citri
AACCTTTGACACGTTTGGCAACGTAGCCTACTTTTTAGATGAATCCTTGCTGCCATATTCAAATGGATAAGGTATAGGCTGGGAAGCAAGTTTTCTACATACAATTTGATTTACTTTTTCTTAACAAAATAATTTGTTTTATTTCTATCGCTATAAAATTTTCAAGCTTTGCATATGTAGATTGTATAGCGTAATAAGCTAGGAATTTCTAACATAAAAGAACACATGTAAGAGCACCAAATCATGTCAAACCCTCATCTAAATTCTGAGCTCATTCGCAGACAATGAGGTCCAAGGTTGAAAGATTTCCTATGTCATGTAGATTGTATAGCACCATAGCGTAGGTATTTATAACATAAAAGAACACAATCATGTAAGAGCACCAAATCATGTCAACCCCTCATCTAAATTCTGAGCTCATTCGCAGACAATGAGGTCCAAGGTTGAAAGATTTCCTATGTCTGGACGAACATAAGAGATATTGTGTAGATTGTACCTATAGCGCAATAAGCTAGGTATTTATAACATAAAAGAACACATGTAAGAGCACCAAATCATGTCAAACCCTCATCTAAATTCTGAGCTCATTCGCAGACAACGAGGTCCAAGGTTGAAAGATTTCCTATGTCTGGACGAACATAAGAGATATTGTGCCGATAGCAGACAAGTGCCAAGTT
>NW_007407767.1:0-677 GCF_000475195.1 Diaphorina citri
ATTAGGTAGGTACATAGGTACTGATCGAATAAACTACGGGCTAAATAATTCCCGGAGGGACGGGCCCAGCTTGTTTTCAATACTGACAGTCTTTGTAATATTAATTGACCTTTTTAAAAAATGATAATGAAAGCTCTTTTTTCCTAGTAAAAGAGAAAATATCGGGGGAAAAATCAGCTAAATTCCGTCAAAGTGAAGGTTTACAGTTCAGTGCTTACTTCAGTCCTGCAACCCACATTAAGCACATCATAGGAAAAGGCTTCAATTATTGACGAGGCTAACTCAATTCATTCATAAAAAGCTCAATAGTTTGTATTTCGTAACAGAAAAGGTCTTTAGGGAAACCACTGAAACCAGCAAATCTTGATCGTATTTGGAGTTAGACTATCGAAGACGTGGTTTGTCACTGGGATGAAGAGGAACACAAAATCCAGCAGTACATGTACAAGCTATCTCCTTTCATTAGTTTCATTTTACCCTGCCTAATACCTAAGACTCTTGTAGTTTTACCCCAAAGTATCTAGGCGTAGAGGTTACCTGCAGCACTGTACCGGCAAAAAAACCGATCCCTGTGTTCTTAGTCCCAGGGAGGGAGGTGCAGAGGATCAAGGTGACTTATCGAACATGAGGCAACGCAAGAACACGAACAATTGTTCACTTCACGAAGGAGAAAAAGT
>NW_007407768.1:0-677 GCF_000475195.1 Diaphorina citri
ACATCTCCCCTCCTTATCGTCCGCCACTACAAATCCTGTTACATTATCACTGAGTATGGATTAGTGCATTTAGTAGTGCTGTATGTTGGAATTATTAACGGGGGATAATAAATGACACAATAGTCTGCAGTAAAGCTCTTTACCAACTTAAATGGGGCTTACAAGATCGAGAAGGGAAAAAAATGGAACAGTATTTAAAGCTTATGAAATAATTAGCGCGAATTAACCGTTCTATTTTCTATTAATAACCGAATTAATCGAAACGATTAGTGTATTTATCTGAATTTTCACAAAAGGGAAAATTAAAATTTTAGTAGTATCTACAGTAAGTACCAACCTAGTTAAAAAAAAAAAATCTAAGTAATCCGTTGTTTGGAATTGATTTGGCCCTTAGCTTTGTTCATAAAATATGGCCCTAAGCTTCAAAGATTCATATTTCATAACATCAATAGCCCAGAACAGAAATTACCTTTCCTCCCATCAAATTAACACAAAAGATACCCACTCACTCATCATCAATGAAAGCTCACACTTACATCAACATGGATTCCACTACAACGAAGATATTACCATTACTGCAATGTTGCCAACATAAACATTAGATTTTATGTTCATTAGAAGCGCCAAGTTGCCAGGTTCAGCAAAGTGGAACATGAAAAAATACAGGAAACTCACAC
>NW_007407769.1:0-677 GCF_000475195.1 Diaphorina citri
AGTAAGAATCTGTACTGGCGGTCAATTTACAGAAGTATGTACCTACATATTTGGATTTGGTACATTTCTACTAATTCACCACCTATACTTACTGTTGACAAATTAGTTAAGCAGGCCAATCGGCACTCACTCTGCTTTGACAATCGGTTAGGAAAAAGCAAAACAGAAATTTACATGACATGAAGATTGAAGACCTTCTACATTCTTACCATAGTGACCAAGACAATGCTTTCTTTCCCCTTGTATCTTTTGAATCAATCCCCTTATAATATACACTTTTCTTTATAACCTATGCAATGTGCAGTGATGACTATATAGTACATTCCCTGTTTTCCTACCCTACAGTCCCTAGAAACTTCTACCTAAAAACATCACCAAGCAATACCTACTAAATTACTACCCTGGGACTACAGGTAGGGTTGGGACATCGAGACAAAAACATCGATGTTTTTAAACTTCGATATATCGAGTATCCGATGTATCGTAATCAAAAACATCGATGTTCGAAATTATCGAGATTTCGATGTTTTTCGGATTTTCGGTATTATATGGTCCTTTCCGCGTAAATTCCGTATGGGAAATTTTAAGTTCGAGGGATTTTTTTTGGAAATTGAGGAAAAAAAATCCCACTTCATGAGGAACCACAGACATCGAACATCGAAAAATAAAACATCGAT
>NW_007407770.1:0-677 GCF_000475195.1 Diaphorina citri
ACAATTAGCGCGACGATACGTGTACTGGGCTAATATTGACCGCGACATAGAACGGCTAGTCAGAAGCTGTGAAGCCTGTGCTCAGACAAGGTCAAATCCACCCAAGGTCCCTGTGCATCCTTGGGAATGTCCTCAGGAGAACTGGGAAAGAAGAAAGAATACATATCGATTATGCCGGGCCGTTCCAAAATGCCTACTTTCTTATCTGTGTAGACGCCAAGTCCAAGTGGGTTGAGGTCAAGATTTTACGAAACGCCCCTAACAGTGCAAATACGATCAACTTACTCGAGAATATTTTCTCAACTCATGGTTATCCCATGATTATCGTCAGTGACAACCATTCCATATTCCAGAGCGAAGTTCCATTTCTGATTTCTATTGTACTAACCATGGAATATTCCAGAAATTTATTGCTCCTGGACACCCTGCTGCGAATGGTTTAGCCGAACGAAATATCCAGACCCTGAAAAATCGACTCAGAACTCTTGCTAGTGATTCTACGCCACTACAAGAAAAAGTATTGTACTAACCATGGAATATTCCAGAAATTTATTGCTCCTGGACACCCTGCTGCGAATGGTTTAGCCGAACGAAATATCCAAGTGTTGACAGATCAGTATAATTTATACTAGATCTAGTATAATTTGAACCTGTTAGTATAATTTTTAGTATCGGAA
>NW_007407771.1:0-677 GCF_000475195.1 Diaphorina citri
TGGATTTTTCACAACTTTTTACGTAGGAATCGACCTTTTATTCATAATTTTTACCCAACTGCAACTGCTCCATTATATAAAACTTCTAAAGCGCTTCTAACAAAAGTCTTATACCTAAGGAGACCAGAAAAAGGGTTGCCATTAATTTTAAGAAGAACATTAATTTTAAAAATTGCAACAGTTTTTATATTCCAAACTTTAAAGAGATCAAACCACCACCTGTCGAAAAAAAGTTCATTTTATATTCCTGGAAAATAAAGTTAAACTAAAACTTGTTTTGAAATTCTTCCTCAGACTTTTTGAGATCTTCTTACAACAATATAATCGTGCGAAAGAGGATTTCAAATGAATTTTACAGTTGCACATAATGAATTTTAGCACATAATTGCAGTTCTAACGAGCTTTAACTAAAGTTAAATGATTTGGGACTTTCTCATTTGGATAGTAAGGAAGTTCTAATTGTTTTTTTCGCTGGTTGTAGGCAGGTTATATCCATTTGTCTAATAGATAACTTGAGTTAAGGAGCGTTTTATGGCCATTTGAGAGGTACCTAGGTTAATATTAGATAGTTAACTGTTTTTTGTACTTTCCTAGGTCCCCTGTGTTATTGGAACTTTCTCTTAAAGTTCTTTTCCTTTCAAATCTGACAGAAAAGTGATATGCCACGAATTACTAGC
>NW_007407772.1:0-676 GCF_000475195.1 Diaphorina citri
AAACCTAGGTATTTTGTAATGCAACAAGTGGTCAGTGAATGATGTAGTACAGAAAACAAATGGTGCTCAGTTGTTGCTTGCACTATTCATTTTCTATCAACATGAACATTTCAGTGCTGGATTGTACATACATTGAAAGAAGCCCCTTGGATATTTTTTTAAGATTTTTGATAGAGGTAACTGAACAGAAGTCTTATCATTCTAAAATTGAAGAGATAAGAGGTAGGTATTCAGTTTTGGGGCTGTAGGTACCTGTGAGACAACCATTTACATCATACAGCAATTCCAGAACAAAGTACTTAGGAGCAAGGAGCATTCATAGTAGATGCTCCTTGGTATATACGTAACGACAACCTCCACCATGATCTGTGTGTCGAAACAGTAAAACAAGTTATACAAAAAGCCGCCTTAGCTCTCCAAAAAGGCTACAGGAACATGAAAACATCTTCTTGATGTTGAATCCCTACTCAGAAGACTCAAGGGGAAGAAACCTCATGATCTAGCACTTTAGCTGTGCAATATTAGTTGTTATTGTAATACTTTGTTTATTTTATAGTACTTATGTTTATTTTATAGTAACCATTGCTAAATGACATTGAAGTTATGTACATAACCTCAGTAACCTAGTTTTAAGTTCATTATTGTATCAAAGTAATATTACTTATTAGCTTCAGTC
>NW_007407773.1:0-676 GCF_000475195.1 Diaphorina citri
TAGCTCTTAGGACATCCATCATACACAACTTCACAACCTCGTAATGTAACTTCTGCGTAGGGATTGGGACATGAGTCACATCTGAAAGAGAACATAACATTAGTTGAATCAATTTCATTCTGAGGAAGCGGGAGGCGAATAAGCGAGACCAGAATCTGGGCGATCGCCTGTTGCTTTTTTTTAAGGGTCCTACTCAGGCTAGTTGAGTTATAAGGTGGGTTAGATTGTCTCGAATGGAGGGCAAAACCTCCGACACTAAAAACCCTAGCAGTTGGTGACGAAGTAGGTATAACGCCCTGCACACAGGAGAAACGCATTCTATCTGTCAATGCACGATAAGTTTCACGAAACTCGGTGAGCATTCTGTGTTAACCTCATTACGGGATTCATGAATCTTCACTGGTGTACATCGCGCCTAAATCTAGGCTACATTTAGGTGCATAATTAAAAAAGCCCCAGCTTCTAAGGTTATGAAAAAAATTCCTTTCTCTTCTTGGTATCGAACCCGCGGACTCACCTGCTTCCAATAACGCCGGTTCGACACCTGCATTGTCCCGTTTCCCGGTCACACTGTCCATCGTACGACCCTGTAGAATAGCAATTACACTCTATACACTGGTCACCATTGCCAGGCTGGTAGTGGTTGGGCGGACAGGAACATTCGCCTGTCGTCTTG
>NW_007407774.1:0-676 GCF_000475195.1 Diaphorina citri
AATTCCCGGAGGGACGGACCCTGCTTGTTCTCTTTCTACTTTCCCTTTTCCCTCCTCTTTCTTTCTCCTCCTCCTTCTCCATCTTCTCTTTCACTTTCTTCTTCATCTTCTTCTCTTTGGCTTAAACCTGGGAGGAGAATGAGACAAAAAAAGGAGGAGAGAAGGTGAGACCGTAAGGATGGGAGGCAGGAAAGGGTGGTTGGAAAGAATGGCTAGAAGCTGGAAAGAAAGAGAGAAAGAAAGGAACTTCTTACTCTTAGTCTCATACTCCCGAAAAGTACTACCTACATGTACTTAGTGGAACATGCAAATATTGTTAAAAGAAAGCAATCAATAAATCTATTATTATTATTATTATACTGGCAAGCTGAAGAATAGAAAGAATGGTTGGACAGGAAAGAAGGATTGTCAGAGGAAGCCAGGTGATGGGATGGCATTTTTTTCTCGGGGAGTAAATAGCATTTTTTCCGGACAATTATGACCGAAAAAAAAAAAAAAATCCGAAAACCGAGTTACACGATGTTTTCCAAAGCAATTTGCCCGGGTTTAGGTAGGTAATTATCTCCCTTTGTTTTCTGCCAGCTAATTCTCATGTTGCCTAATTACATTGGAACAGTAGGGCCCTAGTTCCAATAGAATGGTAGGGTTGCTCAGGAGAAGGGTTGGGTGGTAGGGC
>NW_007407775.1:0-676 GCF_000475195.1 Diaphorina citri
CATATAATCTCTCAAAAATTTCGCCTGCGGCGCTGAAATTTTGTCTCTTCATGAATAAGTTTTGGGAATATTTCAAAGGCTATAAAACGAGAAAAAGACTTTGGGCAGTAAAAAAAAAGTATGCAACCTTGAAGGAGCTACTTAAATTTTCTCGAAAAAAATTTCGCCTGCGGCGCTGTCATTTTGTGTTCTATAGAAATGTATTGGGGGGAATAACTATACTCGTCTTTTACACGTATTTAATTACATAAAAAACTGACACATGACAAGCTACAGGTTACATACTTACTGAAAAGTTTCGCCTGCGGCTATAAAAAACTGACACCTGACAAGCTACAGGTTACATACTTACTGAAAAGTTTCGCCTGCGGCCCTGAAGATTAAACCTTTGACAAATCTGCTTCTCATACTATTGTAGACCAAAATCTTCAAAAAATTCGCCTGCAGCGCCAAATTTTGTGTTCTTGATAACTAAGTTTTTTAATATTAGAGACCAAAATTTTCGTCTGTGGCCACAAAAAATTCAATTTCGTTTTTTAATATTGGAGACCAAAATTTTCGTCTGTGGGCATAAAAATTTCAATTTCGTTAATTCTGGTTTCTACAGGGTGTCCCGCGAACGACTGTACAACGCTTGAGGGTTGATGCAGGACCTAAAGGGCTACCAGAAAAAGCT
>NW_007407776.1:0-676 GCF_000475195.1 Diaphorina citri
TATACGCGTACATGTATAATTTTATCTTTTGACGTATAATTTATCAAGAAACATCAGAAATGACAGGGTGAGGTGAGTCTTGCACATTGCTTTCCTGAACTTTCTTGTGGTCCCATCGGGGTTTGTCTGACAAGAATAATATTGAAACAACTATACTGATGAGGTGTTGTATCGCGCATGACATTGTACACTAGTATTGATGAATATACTAGGTACACTAGTATTGATGAATATTTTTGAATCAATCATCTTTGATGAAGTTATCATTACCTGCCTAGAGAGGGAAATTATGAGGTTCCGTCACAGAAGTAATCATAATGGAAATTGGAAGTTCTTACTGGAAACACAAATTTCAATAGGTATCTGTTCCACTGACACACGCAACTTCTTAATCTATTTAATTACTTAGACTTGTTCTCTGTCGCAAAAAATGGAAGCATGAGGACAAAAGATGTCACAAGACTAGATACCTTACTACTCTCTCCCTACGACTTTCTCCCTCTCTCATCTGCTCTTTCTCATATCCCTCTTCTTCTCTCTTTCTCCTTCATTTCCCTCTTACTTTCTCTTTTTCAAAAGGCTTTGCAAACTCCACACGAAACTTTCGTGAGGAACCAAAAGGCCCAAGATTTTGGGGTTTTTGTTTCTGAATAACAAAATAAGAGAGGAAAATGGT
>NW_007407777.1:0-676 GCF_000475195.1 Diaphorina citri
GAATAGCGAAAGAGTCGGAAAAGTAATCATATTTGAACGTATGAACGGAGGAAGAAGGAGGATAAGGAAGGAGAGGAGGAGAGGAAGAGGAGAAGGAGGAAGAAGAGTTATTAGGAATAGGAAGAGGAGTAGGAGGAAGAACAGAGGAAGAGGAGGGGAAGGAGGAAGAAGGGAAGGAATTGGAAGAGAAAGGAGTAGGAAGAGAAAGAGGAGGAGAAGGATGTAATATAAATATGATGGAGGTAAATGATGTATGAGGAAATGAGACTGGAAGGAAGGATAGGGGAAAGAAGAGAAAGAAGAGAGGAAAGAGGAGAAATATGTATAGTCCAGGAACTTAAGGCCAGTTTTGTGGTCTTGATGGCCGGGTCTACAAAGTGACTTTAAATTTATGTTTTAGGGACCTCGAAACGTGAGAGAGTGAGAGAGATAGTGTGTGTGAGAGAGTGAGAGAGAGAGAGAGATAGAGAGAGAGGAAGAGGGAGGCGATGGTAAGAATGATGAGAAACGAGAGAGAGAGGATAGATAGAGAGAAAGAGGGATGGTCAGGAAAAGAGAGAAAATGGAAAGAAGGGTAAAAGGAATGGGGAAAGGGAGGTAATGGGAGGAGGAAGAGAGACGAGGAAATATAGGGAAAGAACCAGGTGGATGGGAAAATTGACGAAGGAGAGGGAGA
>NW_007407778.1:0-676 GCF_000475195.1 Diaphorina citri
AAAAAAAAATACTTAACCAATTCCGCGTTAGGCCACACCTTAGTTTAAAAACGCCTTATTTTCACAAGGCTTAACTAACGTTAGGATATCGTTCTTTTTGTTCTTTCCTCTGGACTAATGATGTGTGCTGTTGGTAGTTTGAGAACATCTTAAGTAATGCTGGAAGTGATGATTTTCTATCTTTTACTTTTTTTTCTGGTATTTTACTTACCTCACTTCAGCCTGAGGTCAATTTAATTGATTAAATGTATTAATTCTTTGGGGGCTTACAAACTGGAGATACCTACCAGATACCTATCTCATGGAAATTTGTCTGCATTGCTGTGAGATGCTTATTTTCAATTGATAATAATTATTTCTTTTTTGATGTTTAATAAATAATTCATGACCATATATTTCTTGTTGTCTTTGGACCTATACCAGAGACCTTTAAAATGTAATACCTATTCTCCTTTTACTTAGCTAGGTTTCTTTTCAGTTTGGTAAGGACTACTCAGTCCTGGGTATATGTTTTATTTCATACAATATTTCTGTATCTCTGATCTAGTCTAATCTGATACATTGGTTTCTTCATTGGAACCTCGTTTGGTACGTCGTTTTGGTTTGGTCAACTATGGTCAAGACAGGCCCTAGAATGGGTTAAACTCCCATTGCCCTTGGGGTGAAAGCAAGTGCT
>NW_007407779.1:0-676 GCF_000475195.1 Diaphorina citri
GATCTGAGAAGGATGTTCGTTGGTTCATTTGTTGGTAAATTCCGGACACTATATATCATCGATATGGTTATTATGAGTATGAGTACTAACTTCATAGGTCATTTTAAATTTTAGTACATAACTAGGTTTGCAAGTGGAAATTTTCGTCAATTAAAAGTTATTGTCCATTTATTAGTGTGTTTAATATTTCTACCCAAGAAGAGTGATTCTTCAGAAATTATCTGATACAAAATGATGGTGTTCTTCAGAAATTATCTGATCTTACAATCCAGTGTTCATCCACAACACAATATTTAAAGGACTTTATTTATTTTCTTTCGAAGAAGGCGTTTTAAAACTGGAATGCCAAGTCTTTCACGCTGGAAAGGACTTTTGCTAGGCTTACTTACTATGAAATTAAATTATTTCCTTATCTGCAAAATGTGCTTTTCCGTCACTTATTTTTTCTCTTCATACTGTCGCTCTCTGATTTCGGAAAGGACTTTTGCTAGGCTTACTATGAAATTAAATTATTTCCTTATCTGCAAAATGTGCTTTTCCGTCACTTATTTTTTCTCTTCATACTGTCGCTCTCTGATTTTGATCTTGAGGTCTCTGTCGCGAACTGGTTTCTTCCACTTGTCGTCGTTATATTTCGGCCGCTTTTTGCATTCGGCCACCCTGATCAGCAGTAAAT
>NW_007407780.1:0-676 GCF_000475195.1 Diaphorina citri
GAGAAAGAGAGAGATAGAGAGCGAGAGAGAGAGAGAGAGAGAGAGAGAGAGAGAGAGAATGAGAGAAAGTTTGACGAGGACAGAGCGAGTAGGTAGTAGATAATAAACAATTGAAATACAGGGTGTATCGAAGAAAAAATATCCCTCAATCTCTTATTTTAGCAATAATTTTTTTCCTTTAACGATCACACTGGTCCATCCTGTATACAAAGTGGGTAGGAATTCGCCAGTTGGTTTGGAGGGAAGAAAAATAAAATATCCCTCAATCTCTTATTTTATCAAGAATACGAAAAGTAGAAAAACCTCCCTTTAGAATCACAGCATAGTCCACACTGTATAGAAAGTGGGTAGGAATTTGAGACGAGAGGGAAGGAAAAGGGATTAAAGGGAGAGTGGGAGGGAGGGAACATAAAGTATCCCTCAATCGATGCGTGCCCTGCTATGCGCCCTGTGTAGCAGGCCTACGCATCACCGAGGGAAACTCATATTTCACCTCACGGAAGAGAAGGAAGGAGGGGGAATAAAGCGGAGGGAGAGAAAAGTGAAAGAGGGAGATGGAAGCGGAGAAGGAATAGGAGAGAACGAAGGAGGGAGGAGGGGAGGGACGAAGGAGAAGAGGCAGAATGAAGTGAGAGAGGGAGAGGATATGAGAAGAGGAAGAGAAAGAAGGATAACG
>NW_007407781.1:0-676 GCF_000475195.1 Diaphorina citri
TCAGGTAGGAATCAAGATGAATCACTTCGGAATGCCATTGGCAATTTATCAGTAGCCACTTCCGCGGAAATCAGGTGGGAACTACTTAATACTTAATTCAAATGTGACTCACATGACTCACATCTTAAAGTAACTCTGGCACGATACTCTCAGCCAACAAGCCATTTTCCAAGAAGTTCCTCATTGGTCTTTTCTTTGGTGAGGTACACACTTATGAATACCTCTTTCAGAATGTTATGTACAGTGTTGTGGATTAGGCAGATGATGTTGATTTTGGGAACATACTTTTCACCAACAACGCGAAGTCCAATGTTAATGTTGTTTTCTGAACAAGGTCTGCTAACAGATTGCTGAAATATTTGTGATCCCTGATCTCTTTGATTAGTACCATCATCTCTCCAAAAAAACAAGATAAGTAAAACGAGGTGAAATAAAAACTCAAGTAAAGATGTACATTTCTATAAATTTAATCTAGGTACAGTGTATAAATATGCATACATAAAAAATACAGCCACAGGAATTTTACCGCTTCTCTAATAGTGCCCGGAACTTCCATGGGAATTTTCCCATATTACCTCGCGGACCAAACAATGTAAACCTTATCTTTCAGCGAGATAAAACATTACAAATGTAAATCCGAACATAAAAATGCCGTTCTTTCGAAAAACCAAGAAGT
>NW_007407782.1:0-676 GCF_000475195.1 Diaphorina citri
AAAACAGATAGAAAGGAAAAGCCAAGTGTGTAATATTGTTACAGAAAAGAAGCATGACACAAGAAGAACTTGAAATAAACAATGGAAGGAAAAAAAAGAGAGTGGAAAAATAAAAATGGCGGCTTTGGAATTGCACCGGGGGAAATCCAGTTTATACTTGTGTGCTGAAGATGTTCCTCGAATTTCCCTGAGGGGAAGCTTTGAACTTTTCCTTTAGGGGAAACTTTAAACTTTTCCTTTAAGGAAAGCTTTAAGGGAAACTTTGAGCTTTTTGTTTAGCAGGAGCAAAGGCGAAAAACTTAACGTGATATATGCACAGAACGTTGGTGATCTAAGAATACAACCCATATCGACCCTGTGTTATGTGTTACCAATAAAATTGGCAAGGTCGCACGCTCTCAAATTCTATTCTGTCGAAACCTCCTTGGTACTTATCTGGTATCCTAATATTTACTGATGAGAGAGTGGAAATGATAGATAACCTCTGCTCGCGCCTGGTAACTTGGTGGGTTCGGGTTTGAACCTCAATCAAGGCACCTTTCATTCATTTAAATTTTAAAACTTTCCTAAACAATTTAATTTAAAATTCTCAAGACACAGATTTCGGTTCGTGGACCAAATTTGAGGCAGATTCAGAGTGAGATTTGTGCGCTGTCTCTCACGTGGAAAGCATTTT
>NW_007407783.1:0-676 GCF_000475195.1 Diaphorina citri
GAGGGGGGATGGAATGTGGAACGAAGATAAGGATAGGGAGGGAGAGAGAAAGAGTGAGAGAGAGGGAGGAAGAGAGAGGAAGAGAGAGAGAGAGAGAGAAGATAAATAGATGGCATAAGGAGGAGAAGGGCAAAAAGCGTTTACCAGCTCACTGGTGTAAAGTGTAAAGGAGAAAATTTTCTCACTTATGATGTTCGTGTCTATGATGCTCCCTACAGTGTTACAGGATTTATACTCAATATAGTTACAGGATTTATGCTCAATATAGTTGCAGGATTTAAGCTCAATAATATAGTTACAGGATTTATGCTTAATATAGTTATAGGATTTATGCTCAATATAGTTACAGGATTTAAGCTCAATATGGTTACAGGATTTAAGCTCATTGTAGTTACAGGATTTATGCTCAATATAGTTACAGGATTTATGCTCAATATAGTTACAGGATTTATGCTCAACATAGTTACAGGATTTATGCTCCTGACACAAAGTTACAAAATTTTCCTTGAGTTAAGTACAAAATTTTTGAGATGTAGGATTTTTCATTATCATCTCAACTTTTCCTTTATTTACTTCTCTTCGTTCTTCTCCCTACACTTTTCTCATCTCTACTTCGTCCTCCATTTCTTTCGTCCTTTTTTTCCATCACAGAGTCCTATTAACTTTGTTTTTATTG
>NW_007407784.1:0-676 GCF_000475195.1 Diaphorina citri
ACACGCTACTAGTGTTTGTGTTGGGCTTTCGGGTTCAATTACTTTTCCAAACAATTAAAAGGAAATTACAATGATAGCTCTGTAATAGACCTTAGGAAAAACAATCAAGGTGTGGAAGGAAGGAAGGATACCCTCGCTGGAACTTGATGTCAAGTCACGTGTGATATGATTTGTCACGCCAGTCAAAGTTATAGTCACCAGAGGGCACGTGTCCAATATATTATAGGATGTCCACACCCGTCCGCCCTATCTAGACACGGGGCATTTCCTAGCACTAGATCAGAGTGGAGGCATTTTTGTCCAGTCATGATTCTTTAATTTGAAGAAAAGCCTGACCTGGTAGCTCAGCGCTATTTTTGGTTTCGAGACGTTCTTAAGGAGTAGGTGAATGGGTTTGTGTTTTAAATTTATACCTTGATTGGGTTTCGTTTACAAATAGTAATAAGGGGAAGATAAGCACAACTGCATAACGTCCGGCTATGAAACTACGTTCCGTCCTGTTCTCCTAATTACCAGGCGAGCGGCTTGACCACTACGCCACCACCTTGACAGGTTTTCATCTGGGAGAAAGAAAAACACAATGACCTGAGAACTTTTTCTGTTCGTGTATGAGAATTTCGGATCCCCTATGCTCAGCTAAAACTTCTAGAACTTCCGGAAGTCTGAACTCTATTTT
>NW_007407785.1:0-676 GCF_000475195.1 Diaphorina citri
CGCTCCTTCTCCCTCCATCCCTCTCTCTCTCTCTCTCTTCCTCCCTGGGGTTAAATTTTCATAATGGGGATATGAATAATAATATTAACATGAGCGTACCTAATCATGAGCGGAATACCCGTGTTTTTTTCCCGTAAGTTCTTTATGTACATAATATGTATTTTTGTATGATGGGCCATTGTCATTAGGTCAAATCTAGTAAGTTTTGACTTATTGAATTGAAACCTGGTAATCTTATTTATTTGTTGAAGGTTCACTTTGTAAACTTATTTCTGAGAGGTTTGATAGAGGGAACTGTAACTGCTAAGGTTTTGTCGTTCCGAAATTGAAGAGAGAAGGAAGACAGGATAGGAGAAAGCCAGCCGTTCCGAGAACAAACCTCATCTGTTTAAGATAAAATCCGTCCCGGGTGGGAATTGGACCCACGACCTAGCGCTTACAAGGCAGATGTACTACCCTCCAAGCTTACTAGGCTGACAGGGTCGGATCGAATCTTTGGGGACCTTTATTCCGAGTTCTACATATCACTGACCCAATAGTAAATCCAATCTACTTAACTATGCCTTCCATTTGTTTTGATAAACTCTAGTGCTAACCTGGTTTCTTCTATTTCCTCCACAGAGAGTTCAAGCGGCTCATTACAGTAGGTATGGCGGTGCTATTACTATCACACGGA
>NW_007407786.1:0-676 GCF_000475195.1 Diaphorina citri
TTGGCTTTTCTCCTTCACCACCCGGGACAAATGGTTGATGGACTCGCATAGGATTTGGTTGTCCCCAGGGCTGGTGCAGAGGGCCAGGTTGTTGATGAAATAGTAGAAGAGTTCGAGCCAATGTTTGTCGATGAACTGGGGCTCTTCACGGAGGATCTTGTAGATGCTGTTGAATGCGATGGCCGCTCCTGCAATCACAAGTACAAAACATGGGGTGTATTCAGCCTAGTGACGACAGCTTCGCAATACTTAAGTAATAGAAAGTAAAAAGACTCGTTAGACTGCGGGGGTAAAGGGACTTTTCAGTATTTCAGTTTTATTCCAGCAGGATAAACAAGATACAATTCTACTCTAAGGCCAGCCACTCACTATCTGGCGGACTGATCACGTGTACCTGTCAGGTAGACCTGACAGGTACGGATCAAGTGACGCTTTATGTGTTCATAGTCTACTCCACCTTTGGAATTCAGCCGATCTAGCAGTCCGATCCCGTCCAAATTTAAACTTCCTCACTGGAAAAACGGAAAATTAGAAACCGGAAAATCTCGGCGATTTTCCGCCTGTTTATAAAATTCATATCATCATTAAGATATGGCTAATTTGATAATTTGCCACAATGTCACGATCATTAGAAGCAAAAAATCCATTTCAAATTGTTATTTAATTCATAAATAAT
>NW_007407787.1:0-676 GCF_000475195.1 Diaphorina citri
GGACGATAAGACCATAGCAGTTACAGTTCCCTCTGTCAAACCTCTTAAAAAAAAAAAAGAAATTAAAGATTCTGGTTTCACAACTTACCAACGAATTCAAACCGGAACTCCTGTTTCTTGTCTTGTGTTATGTCAACTAAATTGTCCTCGCGTCTCACTTCTTAATCCGGGTGTTTCAGAACTTTACCCTATACAACTTTCTATATCCCTGTTGGAAATTCAGTAAGTTTACACTTCAGACATGCTACATTTGTTTCTCCTGTCATTATATTGTTAAGAATGCTACGGCTATACCACGGCTTCTACTCCAGTTTGATCTTTTGCTTTGTGAGCAGAATTTCCTCAACTCCCTTCATCTGTTCTTCATAGTCTCATAGTTTATAAGATTGAGATCAAAGTCATGAGGATTGTGGTGATTAACAATCATCATGAGGATAAGCCCTCATGATTTTTGCCGTCACTGTACCGTTCATTGCATTGCATTATAAACAGATCAAGATTCGACCTACCGAGTCTTCAGCCGCGTCACTATGGTTACCAAATTACAAAACAACTTACAACAGTGCAATATAATACCATTAAATATTCAAAACCAATACCCCTCCGTTTACGAATTAAATACATTGAAAACTTTAACTTTGATACTTACAGATTAATACCCGCTGATCAGCACGAA
>NW_007407788.1:0-676 GCF_000475195.1 Diaphorina citri
TGGAATTAATTTGTTTACGTAATTACGATTGATAAATTAATTTAAATAGTTTATTTGTTTTCGTCCTGCTGAGTTTTTTGCCGTTTGTGTGCCTATAAGGGATTAGAATTCCCGAATTTAGTCTGTTAACGACCGGAGATTCCGGAGGATAAAATAGGTACCTAATTATTTTTGTTTAGTATTAAAATCACATTTTCCAGAATAAATCAAATGATTCGTATGATACAGTTGGTTATAATTTAGATTAGTGTTAACGTTAACCAAAGTTATATTTATATCTAGGACCTAGAATGATCTCTTAGGTAAGTTTACTTCAATTTCAAGCAGTTTTCAATAGACTAGAAATCTAGAAAAGTTTTTAAATTAGGTAAATTTAATAATTAAAAATATTGTTGCTTATTTCTACCATAGTGTAATAGATATGATATTGTTCACGGAAAAAAGCCTCTCAAAAATTAAGCTCTCACCATCTTGATTCCTGTTTTTCCTGAAACCGACAAAAGGATACAGATATGATTATTATACATAGTTCAAATTCTCAAAATAAATAGTTTTTTTTTGTTTTGAAATTAAAAAGTAAGGTTTAGGTTATTCAAAATAAGGAATTTGATAGTCGGTGTAATGGTTCAAAAGTTAGTTTGCATTCCAGTGATTGTTATCAGGGTAATATCGAACC
>NW_007407789.1:0-676 GCF_000475195.1 Diaphorina citri
GAAGCGTTTGAGTCAGCAGAAGAAGTGCACGTTGCATACGCTGATTGAACTAGGAGCAAGAACACTACTGGAAGAATTTAATGAAAACACTTGGAACTTGGGAGAGAGAAAGCGGAAAGAGAGAGGAGAAAGAGGGAGAGGGAAAAAACTGGAGAAAGAGAGAGAGAGAGAGAGAGAAATAGTTGAGAGGGAGAGAGAGAGGAGAAAGAGAAAAAAAACAGTTGGAGAAAAATAAATACAAGTACAATTGAAGTGAAGGAATAAAATTGATGACAACGATTCTCTCTGAATACTACCCCAACCTGAATGACTAAGGCAGATCACCAAGCGAAACGGCCGTTCTTAGAACGTCAAAAATAAACCAGTAGGAGAGTACTGTATCTATCTATCTAGAGTTCTAGACCTAGACACTAGCCTTATGGGGTTCCCTCATTCCTACTTTTTAGACCATCCATCAGTTCATGACTTTACCATTGAATATGTACAAGAAGACCTACATAATTATTATAGGTAGGTATACTGTACATATGTAACTCTTAACTCTGTATTACAACATGACATATCTTGAAATTCGATCGTTTTCAATAGGTCAAACAAAATAGTTACACTGCTGACTGAATTAAGTAAATTTCCCTGACCAATTGAATACTTCATACGATTTTTTGGTAAATCTCCT
>NW_007407790.1:0-676 GCF_000475195.1 Diaphorina citri
TAAATACAACATAATGCATGACGCATTAGACGATAGGACGGGAACAATGCAAAATGAAATGGAAAATCATAAAAAAAAATGAAAATGTATCATAAAGGTACGCATAAAAAGAAGGTATGTCTCATAGGGGAATGAGTGAGGGTGATATTATATGCATAGGGATTAAGGGAGAGATGATGCATGGTATAAAGGAATAGAAAAGACTGAAGAGAGTTCTAGAGGTAGGAAAAAAAGGTACAAAAATGCCGCCCCCGAAAGCCAGAAATGATGAACCTTTTAAAATGAATGATTTAACTTTGAAAATTTCAAAATTTAAACCCTTCTCCCTCTAGTCGGAGATATATTCTTTCGCCATGAGTTTGACTGTGTTTGAGGTTTGACAACGTTGAGTCCACTGAAATACGAACTAATGCCAAGCAATACATATAAAATTAAATAAAATACCTACATTATTTTAATACATATTGCCTATGAATTTTATTATGATAGTATTACCCAGATACGGGTAATATAATGCTTCAAACACTCCATCACTAGTACAAACATTCCACTTCCATCTGTTGTACGAGAAAACACTGGGGCTAATAATACCCTATATTCTAATTAAAGCAATTATTACTCTAGAAACGTTCACGTTTGCTCATCACAAGCTCGTGTTTCACTTTCAACTGTTGCA
>NW_007407791.1:0-676 GCF_000475195.1 Diaphorina citri
AATACGGTTTTGAGAACCACTTCTCACTAGTAACAACTCTCTTTACTAAAACTTGAAAAGTTTCAACACTCCTCTACCTCTACCCCTTCGCGAACCCTACCGCCCTTCTGCCCCTCACCAATCCTACACCTAACCCTAACAACCCTTCTTTTCCACCACCTAAAGCCTAGTACACACCAGCAACATTTTCATCAGAAACATTGTTTCTTAACAATCCAGAAGTGTTTGTGCAACAATCCAGCAACTTTTTTTACTCACCTGGGCCGTGACTGGGTCATTATTTTTTTTTTCTTTTTGTCTCTTTCTCTTTCTCTCTCTCTCTCTCTCTCTCTCTCTCTCTTTCTCCATATCTCTTTCTCTCTCTTGTTTCCAATAAAAATGGGAAAAATTTTCACAATTTTATTAGATTTTTATGTTTTGCTTCATATGCTTTCGTTTCCATATTTGATATTTTCTTCGTAACGCACTAAATTTAAAATTTGACTCTAAACATTTATTTCACAACAGTTGTGCAACAGGTGAAACATAATTTTATGAATAACATAATGATTCCAGTGTGTATCAGGCTTAACCCTATCTCTCCCTGCCCGGAATCCTGAAAACCATAGCACATTATTATTTCATTTTTAATCTCGTTGTAAAAATCTCTATTCATAAAACTTCTGTCTCTCCCCTT
>NW_007407792.1:0-676 GCF_000475195.1 Diaphorina citri
GGGGGGGGGGATAGATGGTCTTGAAAATGGTTAGTTCTCCCCAATTTGATTTTCTCCCATTTCGATCAAGATAAAAAAAAAAAGAAATAGAGGGAACTGTGGCAGCTGAGGTTTATTGGCCCGGAATCGTAGAAAGTATGATAGGCTAGGAAAAAGCCAGCCGTTCCGAAAACGAACCTCATCTGCGTAGGAATCTTACGATAAAGTTCGCTTCGGGCGCTTACGAGGTAAACACGTTACCCTCTAAGGTAACTACTCTGGCTTGATATATTCTTTTTTTTAAAGAGGTTTGACAGAGGGAACTGTAACTGCTATGGTCATATCGTCCCGAAATCGAAGAGAGAAGGAAGACAGGATAGGAGAAAGCCAGCCGTTCCGAGAACGAACATTATCCCATCAGGATAAAATCCGCCCCGGGCGGAAATCGAACCCGCGGCCTAGCGCTTACAAGGCAGACGCACTACCAACTAAGCTAACTAGGCTGGCTCATTCCACCTTTTAAACTAACTTCATATGGGTTCCAGTCGTTGCCGATCAATTTCGGTCGTCTGTATATTCTTATTTTTAAATTTAAAAATACTGTCCTTCAACTTCGTTCGTCATCAATATTAATGTTGTTGGTTCTTTCCTCACAGGTGACCCCACTGGACCCCGGCGACAAAGACCCGTCCTCAGA
>NW_007407793.1:0-676 GCF_000475195.1 Diaphorina citri
GGGCCCCCCCCCCCCCCTATGAGCGACCCCTGTATCCTTAGATCGTCAAGTTAGGTAAAAACATCACCACGTGAAAAGAATGTACTTTCATCAGATCAAAGTTCGGTTCAGATCGGAATTTCATCAGATCAAAGATCGGTTTACATCGGAATGCTGTAAATCACTCATCAAGACATCACTCATTCCGTGAACATCTCCAAACAGTATCGATATGCGCGGCCTCAGTTCCATCAAGTGGAGAAGCTATTACATCAAATAATGTTGATGTCAATGTCAAAATATTCCTTACACCGGCCACACACGTTTTTATTTGAAGAGGTTTGATAGAGGGAACTGTAAAATCATGGAACTTCTGGCAACAGTGTCTAATAGCCAGGTGAAATACATTTGGCTACAATGTAGCCTACTGTTAGATTATGGCTAGTACCCGATTTGATAGAGGTACTAACTGCTAAGGTCTTATCATCCCGAAAGCGAAGAGAAAAGGAAGATAGGATGAGATAACGCCAGCCGTTCCGAGAACGAACCTTAGCCCTTCAGGATAAAATCCGCCCCAGATGGGAATTGAAACCACGACCTTGTGCCTACGAGGCAGACGCGCTACTTTCCAAGCTAACTAGGCTGGCCAGCCTTTTAAGCCTTCAGCTTTGCTTGATAATAATAATAATAATAATAA
>NW_007407794.1:0-676 GCF_000475195.1 Diaphorina citri
CCTGAGTGAGGCCCTGTTCTAGCCCCGTTCTAGGAGCAATTAAGAGGAGTCTGAACTCAGTTGATTTCAGAGCAAATAACAGCGATTTCAGGCCATTCTTCTTTCTCCAACTGTGTCAACGTAAAAAAAATTAAATATTTTTTTATTTGCACATACTTTTTTTTCATATAAACCTACAATTTCTGTGAAATTATCGATCTTAATGTAGGTAATTGTATATTTTTTTTTTTTTCACACGTGTCCCTACTGCCTGCCTTATTTTGCTGACGGTGGTTTCAGTTTAAATAAGTTGTGCCGCGTTGCCAGAGGATTGGATCATTTACTGTCAGCATTCGAAAGGTAGTCAATCTCTGACAGTTAGTGTTGGTCGGTGTTCGGTGAATTTTCGGTCCGATTTCTAGTCCTTCAGATTCTGGTTCAACATGAGATCTGTGCTGTCTGTGGTTCTGCTGTCGTGTGTAATGGTGATGTGATCTGCAAGTAAGTTTGGTCGAGCTACACAGAGAAGGATTCGTAGATTTGTATAGCACTGTCAAACTGTTTTGACTTGGCGGAGAGGCTCCTTAATAAGCTTCAACCGACTTTTAGGGCTGGTTGCCCCTACACTTAATAATAATAATAATAATAATAATAGTGCTTATTTATACTGCTCGCATAGGACTGAAAAGTCCCTTTT
>NW_007407795.1:0-676 GCF_000475195.1 Diaphorina citri
TGAAATTTAATGAGTGTTCCCACTACACACGACACGATTTTTTCCCCCGAACGACACAAAATGTCCTTGTAGGTAATGCAATGTAAATGAGAGGGTTCCCACTTACGCAAGACACGATTTTTTTTTCCGAACAAGTGAGAACGGGCCTTAAAGGTTCGTGACCTCTTCTGACTATCCTTCACATCCTGTGATCCAAGTCATAAAAATCAGATCAATTTGGTTTGTTTGCATTAATTACCATCGTGTGCTTCCTCCGAAGTAGAATCCTGATGTGGAAGCTTTGTGTTCAATTGTTCATATTCACTTGACAATCTTGACATATTCAAGGTGCATTTTCCTTTCAAAAACTGTAAGACGATTTTCGCTCTTTTGAGGCTCATTTCCCCTCTTTGAGAGGAAAATCGCTGGAAATAAAATATGGCTCTTTACCGACCATCGAAAGACTGGTGTCCATGTACAATTAGAACCATAAAGAACCTTAACCTTTTTGTTTCAGTTTTAGCAGCCAGCCTAGTTAGCTTGGTTGGTAGCGCGTCTGCCTTGTAATCGCTAGGTCGCGGGTTCGATTCCCTCCCGGGGCGGATTTTATCCCGAACGTATAATGTTCGTTCTCGGAACGGCTGGCTTTCTCCTATCCTGTCCTTCTTCTCTCGTCGATTTCGGGACGATAGGACCT
>NW_007407796.1:0-676 GCF_000475195.1 Diaphorina citri
GGTTTTCGAATATTTCAAATCAATTTTTTGACGAAAGACACTAAATGCTGATGGATCAAAGTTATCATAGAAAAAGACAAAAGAGAGAGAGAGAGAAAGAGAGAGAGAGAGAGAATTGGAGAAAGAAGAAGAGAGGGAGGCATTACC
Source organism: Diaphorina citri (assembly GCF_000475195.1). NCBI lineage: Eukaryota > Metazoa > Arthropoda > Insecta > Hemiptera > Psyllidae > Diaphorina > Diaphorina citri. Next base: position 148 of record NW_007407796.1, read on the forward strand.
AGCGTAGAAAGATTATTGAAATAAGAAAATTGATTGCAAAAGAGGCACTAAGTAATGCTGTGTTATCCACAAAAGTTGGGAAAAGGCAAGCATTTCACAGTTTGCTGATCTGAAACTTTAACGACACCGATTTCTGTGTGAGAAATTTCAGACTAAAGCCATATAGGTACACTGCAGAAATGTACAAGTCATGAGCATATAAACACATGTATGGGCATTTCTAATTTTTCTATACAAATAAATCAGTAGGTAAATCAGTACACTATAGTAAAGTATAGTACATACACTTAAATATACATACATAGTAGCACAAACATATTATATAATACGTATATGCTATGTACAATTGTACATATGTGAGCATTTTCAATTCAAATAAGTAAATCAGTACACATGTTATGTATGAATCTGTATGATTTTCTATTCATATAACGCAATGGACAGGTAGGATGGTAGGGGGAGCAATACAAAAGGACACGGAACACACATGGAAGATATCTCCGTATATTCATAGAAAATTTATATTAAT
>NW_007407797.1:0-676 GCF_000475195.1 Diaphorina citri
CCTGATTTGAATCCAGCGCCCTTTGACTTCTTGAACTTCATGGTTTTGAAACTTTTAAGTAATGATGCACGACGAGACAAATTTCTCGTCTCGAAATTTACGAGACAAAATGGAGACATCCCGCTACCGACGCGACCGTTCAAAATTTGAAAAATGGCCAAAGCTCTCCACACCTAGGCAGTCCAGGTACATATCTGCATCATTACGTATAATTCGATACTCCATAGGTAAGTAATTATATAGTTCCTAGTCTACCCTAGTTCCAGTTCCTATTTCTAGAACCTTACTTTCGTTATTTTCCTTTTCCACTCTCTATAAATCTTCCTTCTAGGGTTGCCAACCGTACGTTATTTCCCGGAACAATCCGTATTTTTGTCAAAAATCAAATGTTCCGCCGGAACACACCTTTGTTCCGGTTTTTTTCCAAATCTATGGAAAATACGGGAACTGACTAATAAACAGAAAAAATTACAAGAAAAAAAAAGTTTAAAAAGATAGGTAGGTACGTACGAAAAACAAAAAACCCGCGAGACAAGTAGGTATTTTTTCAGCCTTTTAGCATGTAATTTTTAGTAACACGGATTCAAAAACGGATTACCTATTTGTAATTTAGTACCTATCCTTGGGTAAAGCAGTTTTACCCAAGGATAGGTACAAGGATGTTTTTATTTCGAAT
>NW_007407798.1:0-676 GCF_000475195.1 Diaphorina citri
TCATTTTTTTTTTTTTTTTTTTTGCATGTCTGTTTTCACATTATGTATTTACTTCTAGGAGTTGAGGAATACATAATTATATTATCATTTCTTGTACATTCATGTAGGTATATCTGGGAAAGGGAAAAGTTCTGGTCACAATTTCCGTCCCGGTCGGGATTCGAACCCAGTGTTCATTGCTCTTTACCATTGGGCCACAGATGTGGGTCCATTCGAAATAGGTACCTACACTCAAGTGTTAAATTTAAGAAATTTCCATTAATCATTAAAGCATTACCTACATTCAAATTACTGTCATTATTAGTAGTAGGTACCTACTTATTTAATTTCGGTTAAGCGATGATGGTTCCTAGGTAGGTTGTTACGTCTTTTGTGACTTACCTAACTTAAGTTTTAGGTAGGTAGGTAAGTAAAGTACCGTACCTACCTGTAGGTTCATAAGTTTTTTTTTTTTTCGAAGATCATTTTGCGGTATAATAAAATAATAATTAAAATAAATGCAAATAATTATCGGTATAATTATTTAGAAAAGAATCTTCACAAATTAAAATATAAATTTTAAAAGACAATTAAGATTCGACATTCAACTAAAGAAAGATTGGTGAGCTTTCGGGAATACTCAGATTCCCATCATCAGACCAAGATCGCGAGAGAGGTGTTGACTCTACGAGCGCTG
>NW_007407800.1:0-676 GCF_000475195.1 Diaphorina citri
CTACTTTCTATCCCATCTTTCATTTCTATGTACTTTGTCCTATCCTGTCCTCCCCCTCTGCTTTATTTTAATTTCCACATCTTTCCCTTCCTAACGCTTTCTTTTCCATCTTGTCCTATGCTTACCTTCCTATATTATCCTATGCTTACTTTCCTATATTATCCTACCCTTTCTTTTCCATCTTGTCCTATGCTTACCTTCCTATATATCCTACCCTTTCTTTTCCATCTTGTCCTATGCTTACTTTTCTATATTATTCTACGCTTTCTTTTCCATCTTGTCCTATGTTTACCTTCCTATATTATCCTACGCTTTCTTTTCCATCTTGTCCTATGCTTACCTTCCTATATTATTCTACGCTTTCTTTTCCATCTTGTCCTATGCTTACCTTCCTATATATCCTACCCTTTCTTTTCCATCTTGTCCTATGCTTACTTTTCTATATTATTCTACGCTTTCTTTTCCATCTTGTCCTATGTTTACCTTCCTATATTATCCTACGCTTTCTTTTCCATCTTGTCCTATGCTTACCTTCCTATATTATCCTACGCTTTCTTTTCCATCTTGTCCTATGCTTACCTTCCTATATTATCCTACCCTTTCTTTTCCATCTTGTCCTATGCTTACCTTCCTATATTATCCTACGCTTTCTTTTCCATCTTGTCCTATGCTTACC
>NW_007407801.1:0-676 GCF_000475195.1 Diaphorina citri
AATAAAAAAAAAAATATTGAAAAATTCTAACTCAGGGGCGGGATTAATGCCTAGGGCATTCTCTTCCATCCAACCCCTTCAACCTAAACTAATGCAGTTTATCCGACAATTTGCAGTGTGCTTCGGTGCTTCCATTTTGCAGTCTAGATGCGAAAGGCGCCTTATACACGCTTGAGCCGCCCAACGCCTTCTGTTATTGATGATGTACATGAAATCCATGAATGAATCAAACTACTCCAAGTTGTAGACGAGGCAACTTGTTAATCTTGATGGGATGCCATGGGTTAGTGATTAGTAGAGACGTTTGTAGCCCCATAGGTCAATCGAGGCGGTAGGTAAATGGGTACTGGTTAGCGGTTGAGGTCGAATGGTTATTGATTGAACATTTTGATTGGTTCTGAAGCAACCTTCGTACCGATTCTACTTTGTGTATGCTGTCAGCATACTGAAAAGTCCCTTTAACTTTAACCCTGCAGTCTGAACAAGTCTTAAATATTTGATTTGTATTTGGTAATAGTTTGAGGGCTGACGAAAAACGCCGACCCGTTCTGTACACGGGAAAAGACGAAGAAAAAGAAGATTATTTAGTAATAGTTTGAATATTTAGAAAACATTTTTTTTTTATTTTTTTTTATTTTTTTTTACAATAGTTACCGTTCACACATAGTATCTCAAA
>NW_007407802.1:0-676 GCF_000475195.1 Diaphorina citri
AGTTTGACAGCACTACTAGAAATATATTATTATACACCACAGACCAAGTAGCCATTTTCAGGGATTTGTAGAGGTTCGAACTCTTCTGAACGTTATTCCTGAAGGGTAGCCTGTAGATCAAGTTAAGCAAACATCTTGTATCTGGTCAATCTGGTCTGGATTTTCCCGGTCCCACACGGACTTGTTGACGTCAACCTAAGAAGGCGGGTAGCTTGTCCCCAGTGGCGTAGCGTGGTCTAAAGTCAAGTGTAAGGCGTGTAGGGCTGTAGGGCACTAATTTCCATCACCATGCACATTACTACATAAGTCATGCACATACTTCTTCATAAATATTTAAAGTCAATATTTAAGGGTATTTGAGTAAATTTTGAGTGTATGGCCGCCATACACGCCCTACATGGACGCTATGCCACTGCTTGTCCCTGAAGGGACCTTACTCTTTCCTTTCTTCTTTCTTTCTCTCTCTATTTCCTTACTTCTCTCTCCATCTCATTGAACCTGTCCAATTGGAAAACCCAAGGGACAAGAGGGACCTGCATTGTTTTCCCAACTTATCCAGGTTTCCAATCTAGACGGTTCCTAGTTGGACAAATTCGACTGTGCGTACAGTAGAACCTCGATCATTTCAACTAACCCCGGTCCCAATTCGTTGAAATAATCAAGGTTCTACTGTATA
>NW_007407803.1:0-676 GCF_000475195.1 Diaphorina citri
GGGCTTTATACGCTGTCTCTTCTGTTTAGATTCTAGCCTAGGGGGTAGGCCGGTAGCCGCTTCGAACTCGCGCTGCTCTGGTAAGCTTGATATATTCTCTGCAGCGCTATTTCTTACGCTATTTTTTTCCGCTAAGCGCCATGTCTACTAAATATCGCAATCTTCCATGCTAAACGCTATTATATTTAGCGCTAACTTTTCTGCCTAGCGCTATTTTCTCACCTAACCGCCATTTCTACTAACCATCTCAATCTTCTCTGCTAAACGCTTTTCTTTCCTTTAGCGCTATTTCCTCAGCTAAGCGCCATTTCTTCTGCTCGAGGGAGCGAGAGAGCACACCTAATGGTGTCGTTTATATGCGCGCCAGAACAAGAAGACAATTAGTCTTCCTTGTGTTCACAAGAACAATGCAACATGCACAGAGCGTCATGTAAACAATTTTATTGCCTGACAAGTCCTCAGATGCAGATGCAACATGATGTATGAGAAATGACGGTCGTAAAGCTAACATCACCGAATTGTCCACGTAGGAGGTAGACACTTGTAGCTGCGGAGTTTAGTTATGATATCTGATATACTTTCTCGGTGGAGTTGAAGCTTGTGGGTTGCCTGGAATCATTAGATTATTGTATACTTCTAGGCCCTGTCAAATAATACCATGAATCCCAAGAGTTGT
>NW_007407804.1:0-676 GCF_000475195.1 Diaphorina citri
TACCTAGGTATATTTCGTATGAATGTAGTAGGTACCAACCTAGTCTACCTACCTACCCAGTTACCTACTTATAATAAAATTCAATACGCATTTAATTGTAGGTAAAGTAGGTAGATATCACAGTTTTGATATGGAAAATACCTAATAGGTAGGTACTAATAACTTTATTATGTACAATGGCAATGGAGCAGTTGCAAATGGGTAAAAACTGAGCAGAAACGTATGCGCACAAACACCATTAATGCGTTGCCTGCGAGGGAGCTTTGCTCGGGATATTTAATGTGACGTCATCTCCTAGGGAGCGTATGCCGTGACGTCAATGTTCACGATTTACCGGTATTTTTTAAATCGATTTATCTCGGAAAAGAAAAATTCCGTTGGTCCTCATTTTTCCTGCTCTATGACTTTGAAACATCACCCAAGTAAGCGCAACTGATCTTATTGTAGGTAAAGTAGGTACCTACCTACTTAGGTAGATATCACAGTTTTGATACGAAAAATACCTAATAGGTAGGTACTAATAACGTAATGTAATGACTTTATTATGTACAATTGTATACATACCTAAATAGGTATGTCTATACCTATATGATGTAGAAGTTACACTTCTACATCATACGTATTATTATGTATATGTATAATTAGGTAGGTATCTACCCATTTATATTCGTATGGG
>NW_007407805.1:0-676 GCF_000475195.1 Diaphorina citri
TCTCTTTCTTAATTCAATGCATATAATTTGTCTCCCCTCCTTTTTTCTTCTCTTTCTCTCTCTATCTTTGATTCAATATATAATGTCTCTCTCTCTCTCTCTATATCTATCTTTGATTCAACATATAATGTCTCTCTCTCTCTTCATATGCCCTTCCTTATCTCCCCTCTCTCTCTGATTCAATACATTTGTCTGCCTCTCTCTCTCTCTTTCTTGTTGAACCACATCACGTGCAGAACGTCTTTAGCACATTTTTTATCTCTCTCCTTCCGTTTCTCTCTTTCTCCCTCCCTCTCTCTCTCTCTCTCTGTCCCTTTTCATTCCTCTCTGTCTCTTTCTTTCCCCCGTTATTGCTCCCTCTCTCTCCATTTTCCATCTCTCTCTCTCTCTCTTTCTCAAGGTAAGTTCTAACAGGGTTAATGTGTAACATCTAATTTGTCTTCTATTTCCTATCTCTCTCTCTCTCTCGCTTTCTTTCTCTTTCTTTCTCTTTTCATCTATGTGAAAGATTTTATTTATCGAAATAGAGAGAGAAAGAGAGAGAGAGAGTATGAGTTGGTAAGCTGTGAGATGAAAAGAGCTAAGAAAGGGAGAGAGGGAGAAAGAAAGAGGGCAATATAGGAAAGAAAGTGAGAGAAAGAGAGAGAGAAGGAGAGAGAGAGAGAGAGAGAGAGAG
>NW_007407806.1:0-676 GCF_000475195.1 Diaphorina citri
TTTGACAATCTATAAATCATACATGGAAATTAATTTCTCGCGAGTAGAAAAAGTCTACGAGTCTAGACGGAAATTCGAAAGTTATAGAGAGTTTTATCGAAGTTCAAGCTGATGACATGTGTGAGCTAGTTAGGTAGGGAGACAAACCTACACGGTTTTCCAATATTTTGTAATAACTTCCAAATGCGGCAGATTTACAATCTGAAACACTTGGGGAAATAAAACTGTACCCTTACCGATGAAATATAGCAACTTAACCTACACAAAAAATATAGAGAGTTTTATCGAAATTCAAGCTGATGACATGTGTGAGCTAGTTAGGTAGGGAGACAAACCTACACGGTTTTCCAATATTTTGTAATAACTTCAAATGCGGCAGATTTACAATCTGAAACACTTGGGGAAATAAAACTGTACCCTTACCGATGAAATATAGCAACTTAACCTACACAAAAATGCTTGCACTTTATCTTGTCACACAAGTTAAACTTCTGTAACAAACATATTTCTTTCTCTTTTCTAACTTTTATTTTTACAGAAAGAAAATTTCATGGGTACTTAGCTATTAGTTATTATTTATTTAAAATGTTTTCTGTTAAAAAAAAAAATAATAAAAATAAAAATAATAATAATAATAAAAATAATAATAAAAATAAAAAGATGACAATTCCAGCGG
>NW_007407807.1:0-676 GCF_000475195.1 Diaphorina citri
CCAAGACACACGAACTGGCCAAGAAATGTGAATTCACGCCAAGGACTTTTTTGTAAAAAAAAAAAAGTTGAATGAAAAGAGAGGCGATAATCCTTTAACCGCCAGACAAGAAGGGGAGTGACAATTTTTTTTTCCAATTTGATATAGGCAACTGTAAGGCCGGCCAACTGTACAAGACTGGTCGGCCTAACAACTGAGCTCTTTATCGTCTCAAAATCGAAGAGAGCAGGATAAGATAGGTGAAAGATATTCCGAAAAGGAACCTTTCCTTGTCATAAATCCATAATCTTTGACAAAAACAATCGGTCCAAAAAAGGTATCGAAGGCCAATTGACCTTAACATTTGACCCCGAGAACCGTTGTGTGAAAACATGTTCCGAAAACGATATTTTCCTTGTTATAATCTTTGACAAAAACATGTTCCGAAAACGATCTTTTCCTTGTTATAATCTTTGACCAAAAACAATCAGTCCAAAAAAGGTATCGAAGGCCAATTGACCTTAACATTTGACCCCGACAATTCACCGTTGGGTCACTTGAATGTCTTTACTATCTCTTAATAGCCTCTAACTACAACCTAACCTACACGCCTGCATATTAATTTGAATCTCCCCACATCCTACTCCTATAAACCCGAGTTCATGTGTACATTAAGAGTGCGTTTATCTCCTGCATT
>NW_007407808.1:0-676 GCF_000475195.1 Diaphorina citri
TTTAGTACGTTACCGTGAATAACGACAGGATGCGCTGGCCAGAGAGAATGCTTTGCTTCAGAAACAGCTTGATATAGCGAGGAATATTGTTAATAATCAGCAAAACACTGGTTAGTAAGTTACGCGAATAGAATGCTTTGCTTCAGAAACAGCTTGATATAGCCAGGAATATTGTTAATAGTAATCAAAATACTGGTAAGTTTGGTAAGTTACCGTGAACAACGTCAGGATGCGCTGGCCAGAGAGAATGCTTTGCTTCAGAAACAGCTTGATATAGCCAGGAATATTGTTAATAGTCAACAGAACAATGGTGAGTTTTAGGTTTCTTTGTGGAAAATTAGAACCAAGAGCGCTAGGTCGCGAGTTCCAGGATGCGCTTCAGAAACAGCTTGATATAGGGAGGAATATTGTTAATAATCAGCAAAACACTGGTAAGTTTAGTAAGTTACGCGAATAGAATGCTTTGCTTCAGAAACAGCTTGATATAGCGAGGAATATTGTTAATAGTCAACAGAACAATGGTGAGTTTTAGGTTTCTTTGTGGAAAATTAGAACCAAGAGCGCTAGGTCGTGAGTTCGATTCCCGTCCGGGATGGATTTTATCCTGAACAGATGAGGTTCGTTCTCGGAACGGCTGGGTTCAATCTCTTTACTGAGGCTAGTAGGGAACCACGCT
>NW_007407809.1:0-676 GCF_000475195.1 Diaphorina citri
CAACTTAATAATATCTACGAGTATAACCACATGAGTTAATAAATTAGTTAGTGATTAGTTATAGGTATTTTTATAACAAATGGGCTTGGATTATACTCTGGGTTGATAAGAATTATACCCTTCAATAATAAACAAATATGCCTTGTGTTTTAACTACCCCTTCTCTCTTTTTAAAGTGAACATCATAGGAAAGTATCATTGAGACGAAACCATGAAATAGACTAAAGAATATGAGCTGGTTTATTTCAGAGTTGATTAGACATACGGGTACCTAATGGAACTGAGATTTGCATATTACCTTCTTGTTTTCATGACTATTCTTAGAATTACAATGTGCAAAATCAATGCCATTAAAGACAGTTAAAGTCTAAATTATAGTGTCAAAATTGTAACTTCAATTGTTTTACCTTTTCAAAGTTCAAATGTTTTTCTTTGAGCTTACCGCAGTAAATTAGTTAGTTAGGAAAGTAGATACTTATGAAAAGAGTTTCCAAAGTTTTATTGACTACAATAGAACACGTTTAAAGTAGGTAATAATTCACTCTGGTCTATCTGCAGTTCAAAATCATTCTGCAATACTAACTGGCCACTTTTCAAAACATGTTCGACAGTACTAAATGCACTGTCATAATGTTTACTAGTTACAAAAGAGCAAAGTATCAGAAGAATGCCCGAC
>NW_007407810.1:0-676 GCF_000475195.1 Diaphorina citri
TAATATTTCTTCGATAAAGTTGAATTTGAACAAAAAATACTCACTTAAGAGTATAATAGATTATTGAATGTGCGTTAGAGTATACCATCCGCTTTCATTTAGAAGTGGGGAGGGAAAATAGATTTTTACTTTCTATTATTTTATGTATTTTTGGTTACCCCAATTAATTCCAATGTTTGGCTGTATGGTTGGTCCAAAGGCCATATTACCTACCAATGCCAAAAAAAAAAAAAGTTCTTAGTCCAAAGTCCTAGTTTATTTGAGCCCAGTTTTTCCAGGGTTGACCGTACTTTTTCAACTAAGTAAAAAAAAAACCCAAAGTCCTAGTTTATTTGAGCCCAGTTTTTCCAGGGTTGACCGTACTTTTTCAACTAAGTAAAAAAAAAACAAACAAAACAAGAGAGAGAGAGAGAGAGAGACAGAGACAGAAGTTATGAGAACGAAACTTTTTTGTCAAAATTTGCTGTATACCTTCTCTATTGTCTTTCAAAGTTTAGTCCTCTTCTTCTCCTCCTTCTTTCCCTCCTCTCCTTTGTATTTTACTTCTTCTTGTTCTTCTTCTACCTGTTTGTTTTCACTCTTTCTCTAAATATTCTTATTATTATTTTTCTTCTACTTGTTTGTCCTCACTCCTCAGCCTCTTTCCCCTCTTCTTTGTCTTTTTCTCCTTCTTCCC
>NW_007407811.1:0-676 GCF_000475195.1 Diaphorina citri
AGGTGGTCTATTGTTTTATGTCTTGAGAATTTACTACTTACGCTACGTGATGTATGCCCATAAGTATAGCTAGTAGCTATGTACTAGGTACTTACAATATTATTGATATTGTCCTTTATGTAATGGTACCTACCTAACGGTACCTAGATTAGTCCTATCCTAAAAATTTACCCTATTGTGGACACGCATTTTTTACCTATCCACCTACATACATAAGTATAAGCAGTGCTTATTAATCACCCATCATGATGATACCATGTATCTACCTATCAAATTAGGTTAATATTTATTTTATGGCATACTTTTTTTTATAAAAGAAGGAAAATGACATCCCATTAGGTACCTTCCTCTATTTAGTCTATTTTTTGTGTATTAAAAAAAAATGCAAGAAATATTTTTTGTGCATTAAATTCACATGAGAACAATTACAGACCAATTGGATCAACCAGGTATTATACAAGAGTCAACTTTTACTTTTTGCAAAACAAATGGACCGACATCGACAGTACAGTTTATGCCTTGTGCAATATTTATTGGCAATACTTTTTGAGCATAGCGCTTTATCCCGGTATCTACGTATGTATATACTGTAGGATGTATACTTGTTTAGGTACCTTTTTTACGAAACCATTTCCAAGTTGAATGATTATAAAGGTATAGAGTTTTTTTGCGAAAC
>NW_007407812.1:0-676 GCF_000475195.1 Diaphorina citri
CTCTTCTCTAATTTTTATTTATAATCTGGTTAAAACACCCATATAGGTTCTACCAAATAGTAGTAGAACCTGTGTTTGTATCACTTATTTCACTATTTTGAACTATTGAACTTCGAACAAAATGTTAAGTGGTGTTAGTGTATTTGAAAGTCTTACTGTGGGTTTCACCAAATTACATTTTAGCCCCTAACAGCCTTGTTAAGGCTATAGAAATCAAATGGAAGTTAATAGGCTGTTAGCTTAACAGGCCTTCTAAGGGCTGAAAGAGTGTTGGTGAAATCCACCCTAACTACAACTTGAATAAAAGGAGGGCCAAAAATGTTAAGTGGTGTAACATAGTCCGCACTAGGATCGCAATCTTGTTTCATAGGGACAGGAGTGACAGAACAGGAGGAGGAGGAGAAAAGAAATTACATTACTTTCCTTAATATAGGACAAGGAAAGTAAAAAGTGGAAAGAAATTTCATTCTTCTTTATATCTGTTTCTGTTTCAATTTATCGTCCTTGTATCTCTACGTCTTTCCTTTTGTCACAATTTTATTTAAAATAATTATTTTCTGTGTTCTGTCTCATTAATAAAAAAAAAATCAATAGATACATATTTGAAAAATAAATCATTAATATTTATAAAAAAGAAAAAAAAAAAATTAACAGCTCATCCCCAAAGGAGATTTAG
>NW_007407813.1:0-676 GCF_000475195.1 Diaphorina citri
AGAGAGAGAGAGAGAGAGAGAGAAAGGGAGAGATTTCAAAAATAAATTCGATTTGAGATCCTGATAAAATATTTTCGGCGCGTTATGTCGACATTTCAACGTCAGCTTGAAAGTATGTGGTACGTATATATACGAACATTAGGTCCGTATGTCTTCGTATGTACGTGTAAAGTATACGTATGTATGTTGAATTGTTGATAAGTACGTGGTTATACAGCAGTATACACAATATGTATAGGTATGTACATGGATGTACATAGTAGATAGGCAGATAACATTGACATGACGTTTATATAACGGGCCTATAACCATACTCGTATACGTACATTAGGTCTGTATGTGTTCGTATGTACGTGTAAAGTATACGTATGTATGTTGATAAGTACGTGGTTATACAGCAATATACACTATATGTATAGGTATGTACATGGATGTACATAGTAGATAGGCAGATAACATTGACATGACGTTTATATAACGGGCCTATAACCATACTCAATTACTCATGGTTTAATTGAAATTAATGTTCAGTAAAGATTTCTCATTTTTATTTGCTTATTTATAAAACTTGTTAAACAAATACGTACCTACATACTTAGATTTTACATAATTTTACAAGTTCCGGAACTCTAGATTCAAAAGACCCACTTATCCACTTAAGCAAGATAAATCTTGA
>NW_007407814.1:0-676 GCF_000475195.1 Diaphorina citri
GGGGGATTTTTGTCACATTTTCTCACACAAATGAGCTCTGATCTCGAAATTTGTCGCGACGACCTATGAACTCAAAGCAACAAGAAAGTTTTAGATAACACTTCAGTCAATCATTTAAGACCGGTTTTAGCGTCACCTATGTTAAGCTATGCCGCGCAAGGCCAATAAATGGATGGGTGACTTAAACATTATATTGGTATTTATTAGGAAACAATAAAAGGAGAAAAGGGAGAACGGGCCCTAGTCTTGATTTTAAATCATTACTGGAAAGTATAATCAAAAATCAAATCAATAATAATAATAAACTGAATATTAAACAAATTAGGTAGGTACATACATAGGTACTGATTTTCCTTGACCACGATCGAAAAAGTACGGGCTAAAAAACTCACGGAGGGACGGGCCCTGCTTGTTGTTTGTATGTAGGTATTTAAGGTACCTATTAAAGTCCAACGCGGAATGGTAGGATGTTATGACTGCTATGTATGAGTAACATCGTGCGAATTTTCCTTTGAGAAAGTTTAGAGCACAAGAAAGTATGTGGGTACAAAGCTGAATGAAAAGGACTAAAGAAAATGAGTAACATACTAAGCTACAGTCCTTCCTAAATATGTACATAACACATACATAGGTAGCCGAAAAAAGAGATTTCGTTCCATGAGAAGAAAAAATAAAT
>NW_007407815.1:0-676 GCF_000475195.1 Diaphorina citri
CAATACCAAATACATGGCTGTATTGGAGTACCAGGGTCCTGTCACCAATACCTTGATACCACCTGAAATAATACGGGACATGTCAATGACCAAACAATTACTAGTTGTTCACTCTGAACTAGGGACTAAAACGTGTTTTGACCTATCCTAAAAAATTCAGTTGATTACAAAACCAATCAAAAAATCTCAAATTCTTTGTGGTAAAGCTGAGCTTTTTCACAACTTTTGTGGATATCACAACATTACTAACTGCCTCCTTTGCAATCAGTTGCCATATTATATCAATAATCTTAATTTCGCCGGCAAGGGTAAGTTGGCGAACTTTATCAGGAAAGGTACGTTGCCAAATTTTACCCGGAAGGGTAAGTGTCCGAATTTCGCCGGGAAGGGTGTTTTTCTCCCGCATTTACCTTGTGTATAGCTCCACTCAGGGGAGTAGTCAGTGATATTAACCAGGCTCTCATGGCGGGGTGACATGTCCATGCGTTCAGTAGGTGGGTTCTTCCTGTGAACCGCCCCTGAAGTTTCGCTCTGTGTAGATGTCTGCGTGGATTCTGTACTCTGTGTGAAGGATTCCCCTCCGCCATGTCCTCCTGTAACTGCAATAGTGAAAAGCAATATTTTTGTTTTCAATTGTTTATTTCTTGTTATTATTATTATTATTATTATTATTTAA
>NW_007407816.1:0-676 GCF_000475195.1 Diaphorina citri
TTATGTTCGCGGATTTCGCGATTATGTTCGCGGGTTTCGCGATTATGTTCGCGGATTTCGCGATTATGTTCGCGGGTTCCGCGATTATGTTCCCGGATTTCGCGATTATGTTCGCGGATTTCGCGATTATGTTCGCGGATTTCGCGATTATGTTCGCCGACGGGGTGAATCTATGTTGTCGAGGCAGTGTGGACTGTTCAGTCGACATCAATCGATGGCCGGTCGACTATATTGTGTGGAGTTGTGGACACACCGTTAGAGTTAACGTCACCCCCCCAAAAACCTTTTTGGGGGGGCTTCTTGAAGTCTTTCATCTCTAAGAATGTTTTAACGTGTAGATGCATATTACCTATTTAGGATTGTGATTGAGCCAGGATTTCCGGGTCAAATCTTGGATTACACACAATCTCGAGATAATTTACGGTAGTAAACCTCGACAACAATGATATTGCAATATGGATTGGATACCTGAGTGTGGCATACCCTGTATATGGGCAGAGATAGGTTCCACTTGGCTCAGACAAGTGTTTAATCATCATGTAGGTATTGTATCGAATGTCCATGTGTGTCAACCCATTGCTGTTCCATGCGGGTCATATTCTAACAGGTATTATCTTATTTTACTCAAGTTATTTTTACTTTTTAGCACTGAATACTTTAGGTAGCTCATTGCGTA
>NW_007407817.1:0-411 GCF_000475195.1 Diaphorina citri
TTTTTTTTTTCCAAGCAATGTTCTCAAGCCTGTTAAATTTCTTTATTCTTTTTTCATCCGACTAGGGTAAGGTCTTGAGTTCTCCATTTGCACCATGAAATAACTGCGCCGCAGGCCAATTTTTTTCAAAATAAATGACCTTTGACCTAGATAATGACCTCAAGATTACTACAGCCATTTCTCTTTGATCTGGCTTTAGGGCCCTAATAGGTATTTACTATAAGTGAACTGGCATTTTTTTTAAAGAATATAATAACAGCGCCGCAGGCGAAATTTTTGAACATTTTGGTCTGAAGTCTTCAGAAATTTAGTCTCATCGAAATCCTAATCTTCAGCTCCGCAGGAGAATATTTTTAAAAAGCATGAACCTGAAGTTTGTCATTATACAGTCTACACATTCACATATCCTGG
>NW_007407818.1:0-676 GCF_000475195.1 Diaphorina citri
TAAATAAACTGATTTGAGTTATGTCGCGAAAACAGACTGAAGTAATGGTTGACTTCATTGCTATCTATAGGTCCGAGATCTGCTTGTGGAAGAAAAAAAGTGCGGATTATCACAACCGTACAAAGAGAGATGCTGCTATTGATAAACTTGCTAAAAAGTTGGAGGAACTTGAGCCTAGTGCAACCCCCAAGAGTGTACTAAAGAAAATAAACAATTTGAGATCATGTTATCGAAAAGAGAAACTAAAAGTGGAAAATTCCTTGAAATCTGGTGCTTCTGCGGACAGCATATACAAATTGGAACTCTGGCACTACGATTTAAAATGATGAAAACAAACGCTATCCGCCTTAATATGAGTTTGTTTCAAGGGTTCAATGCTCTTGGACACTTATATTGGAACTTCGAACACCAATGGTGTTGGGTAGGTACAGATTTATTAACTCTAAAAAAATTGTATGAATTTATGAAATAAAGTGACTAATAAATGTATATTGCACATTGCATAATCAAATAGATTACAGGCGTTCATACAAAATTCGGGCATCTGGCATCTCCACTAATTAATAATTTAATGGAAAGAAAGAAGCGAGATCTGATTTATAAGAACTGTAGCTTAATTATTTTTTATTTTTATATATTTTTTTCTTTATTTCTTCCGCTATAATTCTCGAACAGT
>NW_007407819.1:0-676 GCF_000475195.1 Diaphorina citri
AAGTGAAACTTCTGATTGTATAAGGTGTAAAACTGCGGTGTATGCTGAATATTTTGGTTAATAATGTCCATATTAAAATATCCGTACTGACGAAGAAATGTGTTCTTACCGTTCTATTTGATCAGTAACCTATACATATTTGAATATGTACTTCTAGGGCAAATCGTTGTGAAATGTAACGTTAGAGATGCTTTTCTTCTGATTTGTACCTTCAAAGATTAAATAGTTATGTTATCTTGTTTAACCTACTTGTGGAGGACTAAAAGTCCTACTCCTTCTGTCGAAAACCACTGTCAATCATTCATGAAACAATATGCTCCACATTAGAAAAGCAATTTTTTACATATGTACAAATTAAGAATCTAATAATATTGGAATCGAAGAAATAAGATGGACTTTTGTTTATTTAGATTAAGAAGTAACTTCCTTTTTTAACTACGAGTATTTTCCCCTTGGATAATTTTCAAAATAATTATTATTTTTCAAGAAAATCGTTTAATTTCATTTTAAATATTGTCATTAGGTCTTTCTATCTACATATTTTCTGTTTTAATTCCGTATTGGATATTTATTACAGCAGTCACATTTTTTCTGAAGTAATGACAATGGAGGAGTTGCAAGTGGGTAAAAATTATAAATAAATGGTCGATTCCTATGTAAAAAGTTGGGAAAAATC
>NW_007407820.1:0-676 GCF_000475195.1 Diaphorina citri
AAAACAAGAATCACAAGAATGTTACAGAACACAAACCACACAAGTCAGAGAAAAGAGCGAAACACACATTAAACATTCCGAAGTCATAACGAAAGCTATTAAAAAAATTAATAAATAACTTTCACACTTCACCGAGTGTGGAATTTGTGAACAAATTTTTTATTGCTAAATCAAAACATCTTTAATGATTTCCTCATAGTCAGGCTGTCAGGTTCTTCAAAATCATAATCTTTTTCTTCCATCACATTGTCCAAACACTCCTACAGTCCTATACAGAATCATTACGAGTCAAGATTTTTAATTCTCATGTAATTCGAAGAAACTTACAAGCAAGTCATATCGCAAATAAAACTCGTAATTAGAAGAAATTGCTACTTCTCATGATGTAATTAGAAGTGAAAAGACCATAAGTACCATAATGTAACAAGTACATTTACCATTCAGTATTGTGAGTACGGACTGACCTAATGGTATGTTCATTGAAACAATAAAATTGTTCTCACGCTTTGTACATACATAGGTAGGTAGATAGTTAGTTGTCTTCCAGATCTATGTACGGTACTCTTGTACCAGTTGTGTTTAGATCTTGTCTGGATATAAACAGACATAAATGTCTCAGAGATAACATAGCTAGTGATCTATGGATAATCCAATATGTATTAGTTCCAGTAATACT
>NW_007407821.1:0-676 GCF_000475195.1 Diaphorina citri
CGGGAATCGAACCCGCGATCCAAAAAGAAAGACTGTACCTCGGTACCGCTCTCGCATGACTTCAAGGCACATTCTTTAACATCCTTGCCTATCCAAGAAGGGATGAATCTGGTTAGAAAATTTCCGTCCTGGCTGGGATTCGAACCCAGCACTCCGAGTTGAGAGTAGGTGCTCTTGACCACTCGGCCACAGAGATGGGCGACCTAGTGCTTACAAGGCGGGCTACCCTCCAAATTAGGCTGGCTGTTAAGTCGTTTTCTGTGCCGCGGGGGGGCAAGGATAATCGTACCTGTACCCTAATGCTTACAAGACAGGCGCGTTACCCTCCAAGCTAATTCGCCTAGCTAAGTTGTTTCCTGCGAACGAACCTGATCCGTTCAGGATAAACTCCGCTCCGGGTGGGGATGAAACTGTGACCTAGTGCTTACAAGGTAGGTGCGTTACCTCCCAAACTAAGCTGGCTTTTAGGTGGTTTCCTGTGTCGCGGGGGGGCAAGGGTAGCCGTACCTGTCTAGCGTCTTGCTGGGACTGGGGCAGTCTTCTATCCATCTCACACAGCAGGGCTAGTGCTTATACAAGGCAGGCGCGTTACTCTCCAAGCCAATTAGGCTGGCCTGATACCCCTTGGGTTGTAATGTCACTTACACGCTAGGTCGTTTCCTGTGCGGGGGGCAAG
>NW_007407822.1:0-676 GCF_000475195.1 Diaphorina citri
TGCCTACTTGAAAGTGTAAAATATCTTCCCGAGTCAGCGTTTTTTATTCACGTGATGCGACGAATGTTAGCAAAAAAAGAATATTGATTCCCATTATTTCATTACTCGAGGAAACTTTTAGGGGTCGGAACTCGCCAGAGTGTAATGTATTCAGATTTATGAAAGTTTGGAATGTTTTGTTAAAAAATATTGATTCCCATTATATTTCATTACTCGAGGAAACTTTTAGGGGTCGGAACTCGCCAGAGTGTAATGTATTCAGATTTATGAAAGTTTGGAATGTTTTGTTAGGTTTTACACGTTCTTCTTTATTCTCGTAGGACGAGAGTTTATTCACTGTCTTCTATGCCTAGGAAAACTCCTGCATGGAACTTATTTTATCCAAATTTAGCAGAAAACTGTTAAGTTTACACTTGCATATATTACACTAAGTTACAAAATATACACCACTTTACCTTGACCTTTATATCTTGTAATTAGTTAAGAATTAGTTACCAAGTCGCGTATACCACTTGAATGTGTTATCGATCACAATCACTGCCCGATATATTATCGAGATATTATAGTAATAAGGAATTGGAGTTAGGAACAAGGAACAAGTAAGGTTGTTCTTTATGACAACTTGAAAGTAGGTTTCTTCAAGTGTGAACTTACTGTGACTTTTAAATTTTAAATC
>NW_007407823.1:0-676 GCF_000475195.1 Diaphorina citri
ACAATAAGCCCTTGTAACCCTTGTACAAAAATTATGTTATTTACTAAAATTAAGTGAGAAAAATACAGAAAAATTAAGGAGCAAGTCCAGGAAGTCAATAAAACTGGGCCCAATAAGACCAATTACATAACCTTAGGTTAGGCTAAAATTCTTCTACTGACCACTGAGAAAACTAAGTATAGCCAAAATGTACTGACAAGTGATTTTTCACTAAATAGTGATTTAGTGATTTGAGGTCAAAATCTAGTGATTTTTGAAGGAAATGTGATTTCATTGCGAAATTGCTCTTAAAGCTGAAAAAATAGACTTTTTTCAGAAACCTACAATTTGTCCCTTCAAATTAGTCGCGTATGCAATATGCACTGCCAGAAACCTACAATTTGTCCCTTCAAATTAGTCGCGTATGCAATATGCACTGCTTAAAATTTAGTGAAAGCGCTATAGTTTCCTACAATTTGTCCCTTCAAATTAGTCGCGTATGCAATATGCACTGCTTAAAATTTAGTGAAAGCGCTATAGTTGCCTTCACACACATTATTATTATTATTATTATTATTTTTTTTTTCATTTTTTTTTCCAAAACCAGCGGCGATAGCATCTTGAGGTTGTGGTTATGTACCGGGTTGAGATAGGCAAGGTTGGTAAACTTGCCTTGTTTTTAAGTTACCACTCCCAT
>NW_007407824.1:0-676 GCF_000475195.1 Diaphorina citri
CTCCTGTTTTATTTCTTCGTTTCAAGCTTTTTTCCCCGTCGCGAGACGTTAATCCCGACTGGTGCACCTACCAAAATAGGTACACGTCACAGTGGATTTCCTTTTTTTTTTAATTAAAAGCCAGATTATTTAACTTCAGACGCAGAAATTTAGTAAAGAAACAAACACATTCTACGATACAACTACCAGTCGTGTGTAGACAGCCTTGGACCCACGGTCAGTTCAGACCGGTGGGTACTTACTATGATGATCGCGTTTCTGATTTTATTCAAATATTATGACACAGCAGGGTAATGAACCCAAGGGAACCTTCCTTCTTCCTCGCTTACTGTAGTTTAATGTCTCAACTATGCACAAATTATACTGCATACATACCTACCTACTATCTACATAAATACAAGAACTACATATCTATCTACATAAATATGTATACTTCATAATTCATATTACTTATTTTAAACTTGCACAAAAAATACGTACATAGCTAGGTATCTAAATAAGTACTTCATATTACTTATTAAGCTTTCAAGACCAACTAGGTATAGTATGGTAAGTAATGAATCTCACAGTAATCCACATAGTATACCTATACAAAAGATAATCTTATATTATAAGAACGAGATCCATTCACAGTTCACACACTGATCGCTCTATCTCTAGAACCACAACACCTAGA
>NW_007407825.1:0-676 GCF_000475195.1 Diaphorina citri
TTTGATGTAATTTTATCCAACGCAAAGGAATTTCGAAGATTAGTTTGGGGGCCCAACCGATTTTTCCGAGACTTCTAGGGACCCGTTTTCTAAGCAAGTTCCACAGATCACTCAACCAGACTATTTCTTGTTTATTTTCAGATATCAAGTACGGCCTCCGTGGAAGTAAACCTCGCAGTAAATTCACAAAACCCAAAAACCCATCAGTAGAACATCCCCCTGATATGACTCAACCTGGAGATGAAGCACTGGGTATATCAAGCAACCACAGAATAGAAGACTGATCAAATCTATATCATTAACGAATTTTCGTATTTTTCACGAAATCGTTAACGAATTTTTGTATTTTTCGATTCTTTTTTCTTTTATTATAAACGAAGACGATAAAATTTTAGTTATGTGTTTGCATGTAAGTAGGTACTTCTCCCTCTAAACTAAGTGAAGGTCAAGGAGCTAAGATGTGAATCATCTCTTAAAATGGGTACCTATGTAAGTAAATAGTAAAAAAAAGGTACAGCCAGCCTAGTTAGCTTAGTTGGTAGTGCGTATGCCTTGTAAGCGCTAGCCCGCGGGTTCGATTCCCGCCCGGGGCGGATTTATTCTCGGAACGGCTGGCTTTCTCCTATCCTGTCTTTCTTCTCTCTTCGATTTCGGGACGATAAGACCATAGCAGTTA
>NW_007407826.1:0-676 GCF_000475195.1 Diaphorina citri
ACCACCTTTGTTCATTCTTCCTCCCCCCCCCTCGCTCCCTTTTCCTCTCCTCTCTTTCTCTCTCTTCTTCCAAGGAGAGAGGAGCTCTCCTTTCTTCCACCTTTATTCCCCTCTTTTGCCTTTTCTTCCCTCCTCTCTCCTCCAACACCTTTTATTTTTCTTCCCCCCCCTTTATTTTTGCTCTTTGGCTGCGTTTTCTTCCGCATTTTCCTCCTCCTCTCTCTTCTCCTCTTTTATCCTTTCTTATTTCCCTTCCCTCTTATTCCAAATTTTCATTCTCTTCTCTTTCCCAATTTCTCTTTCCCCTTCTTCCATCTTTTTCTCTCCTCTACTTTTTCCTCTCCCTCCTTCCCTTTTTTCCATATTTTCTCCTCTCCTTTTCCCTCCTCTCTCCTTCCCCTTCGCTCTTCTTCCACATTCTCTTCCTTCTTTCCTTTCTCTCCTCCTACAACACCTTGAACACCTTCTGATTCTGGCGAGCTGTTGAAAAGTGTTTCGGAAACACAACAGTAGAATGTCGTGGTTCTCACACAGTGCGGTGTAGGTACCTCCGCTATTCTTATGTTTTCCTGGCGTATTGATTTTGCGTGACTGATTGCCAGGCAAAGTACAAGGTCTATACTTTGCCTGGTGCAGCCCAGTGGCATAGGGTGTGATTTTCCAAGGGGGAAAAGGG
>NW_007407827.1:0-676 GCF_000475195.1 Diaphorina citri
GACTCTCTTCTAGAACGTTTTCAGCATACCCTGACCGATATTCATAAATGGTCTGAAGTCAATGGGGTCACGTTTTCGACCGACCCTGGCAAATCTGTATGCATTGATTTTCACAGACTGCGGAAAACAACGTCTCCTAGTTTGACCTACAACGGAATTCAGCTAAAGTTCGTGTCGGGCACCAAATTTCTTGGATTGCAGTGGGACTCCAAAATGAACTGGTCCCTTCACATCGAGTACATTAAGAAGAGGGCATTGAACTCACTTAATGCTCTAAAAATGATCTGCAATAAGAGATGGGGTGTTAGACGCGAAGTTCTGCTGAGCATAAGCTGAACGATGTAGGAGTGCTCGGGTTCAATTCCTTCCGAATGTTCTTTTTTTTTTCTTCTTCTTCTTCTTCTTCTTCTTCTTCTTCTCTTTCTTCTTCTTCTTCTTTATAGGACTTTTTAAAATTAGTCTAATAGAAATAGAGGAGGTCTCCACCTTGCAATAATTAGGGTAGGTAAATCACTTTCTTTTTCATAGGATCTTTAGGCGAAAGTGTAATACCAAAAATTTGAGAAATCGAGAGTTCAGGGGAGAACATTTGGCGGTGAAAAACCGCCAGAAAATGGCCGAAATTTCGCACTTTTGTCAGTTTTTCGCGTATAACTCCTAAACCGTGCGTTCCATG
>NW_007407828.1:0-676 GCF_000475195.1 Diaphorina citri
TTTTTTTTTTTTTTTTTTTAAAGGAAGGTCATATCAAAAGGAGAATGGGAAAGGAGAGAAGATCAGAGGGGTATAAATAGGAGAAGCAGAATAGGAGATGAAAGAGTAGAAATAAGAGAGAGAGAGAGAGAGAGAGAGAGAGAGAGAGAGGAAAGAGAAGAAAAGAGGAGAAATGAAACGGAAAGGGAAGTGTTTGCTATCTGCATACAAAACATACGAGTACATGTGATATGATATGATAGAATGGAGAATGTAGTGAAAATGAATACTAAAAACCTTAATAGGCATACCTCTGGCCTCTGGTTGTCAGATCAATTACAAACTGTCACCAAAAGACAAGATTTTTCCATAAGATTCGGCGGAAGTCATGGTCGGTCCAGGCCATAAGGGTGGGTCTCAGCCAAAATATTAATACAAAAAGTTGATAACTTGTATTTTTTAAAAGAAAATAATACCAGTGGGTAGAGGTGTAGGGAGTCTCCGTGTTTTAAATAAATTAATATTCTAATAATCTGGTGACTAATCTGATCTTGAGAAACCCGATGCTAGGGAAAACTAAAAGCACCCTGTATGATTATAAAAACAAAAAAACAAGCGTGGCAGTGGCGTAGCGTGGTCTAAAGTCAAGTGTAAGGCGTGTAGGGCACTAATTTCCATCACCATGCACATTACTACA
>NW_007407829.1:0-676 GCF_000475195.1 Diaphorina citri
TAAGTAGTATTCTGTTCTACTGATTGAAGAAATTGTACAAAGTTAAATTTGATATTTGATTATTGGAAAATACCTATTCTAGTACTAATACACATGTATTGTGTATCCTAAGTATGATGTACATGTATTTGGTAATTTGGTTTATCATGAACCATTTCCATGAAGCTAGAGATGATTTAAAATTTAGGGTTTCTAATTGGACCAGGCCACAATTGGGCAAAAATCCTCAAACTACTTACTACTCAAGATCTCGTCACGAACTCTACTAGTATTGCTTTCATTACTATTGGTTAAATAAACGTAGGCAACATGAAGTACTTAGTTCTTCACATGTTGTTCAGATAGCCAGGTCTACACAGTCTACACCTACAGTCTCGTGTTGACTTAATGCAAAACTTTATGTTTCAGCAGACCATACATTAAACTTTAAGTTGGTCCCTTTTTCTAGGTTTTCTAGGAGTCTCTTCATTGTTTTCTGCTCTTTGTTAGTACCTCTAAATACATAATAAAAATCTAAAAATTGATTGCAAATATTGCAATGTAACCTTTACCATAGGTATGAGCTACGATACTGATTTTCAATTCAAATTCTCTGTGACCGGCATGGAAAGACTTGGAAATTTTTTGAGCAACACTTGATATTTTAAGTATCTTCTTCTACATTTGTTTCTGTAAA
>NW_007407830.1:0-676 GCF_000475195.1 Diaphorina citri
TTGTTTTTTTCTATTCATATTTTCAAAAAAAAAAAAATAAATAAATAAATAAATAAATTAAAAAAAAATGTTAATCATAGGATGGTAAAACCTTTTTGGAATCAGACATAGTCGGTACATAAACTTTTTACAATAGTTCATTTAGCCCTGCCTAAACATTTTCAAAACTAAAAGTACCTGCATATTTGTATGTACCTGTTTGAAAGCTCTGTATCAGAGTGAATCTGCTAGGACCTCAATCATCCTGTGTTTTCCATCTATTCGAAACACCCGGTATAAAGTAGGTATACCCGGAAACTCGTGGAAATTCATTACAATTTACGATGTGATGAGTATTGTAGGTACTCACTACTCATGATAGAGCGCAATACACCAACATTCAGGTTTCAGGTTAGGTCAGCCACTCACTATCAGGTAGACGTGACAGGTACACCTGATCAGGTAAGCCTGTGAGGTCTACCTGATAGTGTGTGTGCTCATCAGTTATCAGGTAGACCTGACATTCGGACCTTTTCAGCCGTACCTGTCAGGTCTACCTGGTAGTGTGTGTGCTTCTCAGGTAGATCTGAGTCGCAGACCTACTGATCAGGTCTACCTAATAGTGAGTGGCTGGCCTTAGGTAGGTACCTGCATAAAATCTGTTTTAGAAGGGCAACCGATGTGCTCGGTTAATTCA
>NW_007407831.1:0-676 GCF_000475195.1 Diaphorina citri
CTCGGCTGGGATTGAACCCACGCCCTCCTGTTTACCAGGCGAGCGCCTTGACCACTACACCACCGAGGCAGGTATAACTTTGGTCCGATTTTTTAAGGATCTCAAGTTTACTAAACCACACTCCCTACTAAACCACACTTAGGTTTGATGTAAATAAATAAGGCCTGTTTAAACTGTTGGCATAATGGGACTTTTTAGTCTTAGCCGACAGTATAAATAAGGTATATTAAATAAATAAATAAAAAGTAGGGCTTTCGACTGAATTCAGCATGAAAGTCGGTTGGAATTTCAGTAAGTTTTATACTTACATAATTCCCGAACGTCAGGTACCTACCTATTATGTAGCCTATTAATTTCTTCTTTATTTCAACAACATACACAGTAGGACTATCTGCATAAAAGTCGGTAGGAATTCCAGCATAAAGATACTTACCTACCGATTTCCCCCAAAGTTAAGCATAAGGTATCACAAGCGCTCATCAAAAGTCAAGCCAAGTCGTTTGAATTTTGATTGGAAATAAAAGATTGGTACCTCTCCCCTATCGAAAATTCGAGAAGCAAATTAAAAACAAACACATTTGAAAATTACTCCCAAGATTTTTTTTATGCTCAAGAAAAGAAAGTCTTGTAAGCCGCTTACAATTTTTGACTTCGAAGAAGAGAGAGTCAGGAAGTT
>NW_007407832.1:0-676 GCF_000475195.1 Diaphorina citri
TCTCTCGAAACTTTTTTGTTTTGTGTATTATCTTGTGACATTTTTTGTTGAATAAAGTGATTGCCATGAGATGACAAGGAGGCGGGTAGGATATTATTTATATTTTTTCAATTCTATTCAAATGATTTGAAATTTTCTTTTAAATCGTCGCGAATAAATTTAGTTGTATCTTCCTCTAAACGCCATTTTGGAATAGGCACAAGAAGATATCTACCCAAAGTGCCAAGCTGAGAGATAATGTAACACCTGGTGATTCACACCCAACACCCATTCTCTAAGTGTTGCAAGGAAACTTGATCAAATGAATGAAAATATTACTCTGCGGACAAGATAAGACAATCCGAATCACATCATTTGAAGGAAACTTTTCGCAAACTTTCTACAGTTTCTACACTTTCTACCCGAATACCTCCTTGGAAGCATAGACGACAATATCTTGCCTGGATACCACTCACAGCTACCCTTTACCCCGATAAATTCAGAGCATACATAGTAACAGCCGAAACTTTTCGCAAACTTTCTACAGTTTCTAGTTTTCTACCCGAATACATTGAAGCATAGACAAGACGACAATATCTTGCCTGGATACGACTCACAGCTCACAGCTACCCTTTACCCCGATAAATTCAGAGCATACATAGTAACAGCATACAATATTGTTTTACAAGATTACTCT
>NW_007407833.1:0-676 GCF_000475195.1 Diaphorina citri
AGATTATAATCTGACGGAGTTTTCCTCGCAATTTTAGTGTAAACAAATGTCACAAGTGCAGGACATCTTGTTGACTGTACTTGGCATCTGTATAACTGCTGAGGTTTCGAGTAACGAGGGTTGTACCCTCCATTCGGCGACCCCCTCCTATACCAAACATACCCACCTCCTCATACTTAGCAGATCCTGAGTAGGGCCGGGAGAAGCCACCAATACGTGATCACCCAGATGCGGTCATCTATCCAGAATCCAGATACAAACGAGGCGTAATGTTTCAGAGATCCATCGAAAATTGGTGCGTTCAACGTGCTATCCAAGATCCAATTCTACTTTCCTTATCTTATAAAAAGTAATGCACCTATTTGTTATCTCTTGCTGTATCGAGGGTACGATGAAGAAAAGTATAAAGGTCGATGAAAACATTGATGTGTGCTATCCAAGATCCATTTCTACTTTCCTTATCTTATAAAAAGTAATATCCTATTTGTTATCTCTTGCTGTATCGAGGGTACGATGAAGAAAAGTATAAAGGTCGATGAAAACTTTGATGATTGCCGGACGATAAAAGGTTTCTTCGAGACATTCGAGTACGTACCTATACTACCTATGGATAGAAATAATGGGATAGGTGCACATAGGTAATGGAAAAGTGGATATAGGTATAAGTAAGAACAAG
>NW_007407834.1:0-676 GCF_000475195.1 Diaphorina citri
AAGAGAAATCTGAGGAAGCATGCATTAACCTTTTCAGTGTGGAAATGTCAATATTGATTTGACTTACTGTGTCGACCAGATAAACAGTTGGAAAACGAGCAAAAGCAGAGAGTAGGTACATAGGTATGTAACTATGTACATTTGTACATACAGTGTGGCTTCAGAATCAGATGGATTTCTGTACATTTAATTTCTTGAAACGTGCAGAACATAAAATCCCCCTCAGTTCTGACCCCGCTCACTTCTGGGACCCCAAATTTCAATCAGCGACGTGCCTTGATTCAAGGAACATAATTATGTACAAAATTTCATCAAAATCAGACCGAGCAATCGCGAGTTATAGCAGAACATACAGACAGACATACAAACCAAATGCAACACGGTCGAGTTAAAACATAGACCTCACTATCGTTCGGTCAATAAATGGAATTTAGTAAAAAGAGCTTGGGTTTGAGAGAAGGATCATTGTAACAGTGGAGGTCTTACGAATATTGTCCAGAAATCGAAGAGAGGACAGGACAGGAGAAAGCCAGCCGTTCCGAGAACGAAGCTTATGAGTTTAGGTTAGGATAAAGTCGCCCCCGGTAGGGATCGAACCCGCGACCTAGCGCTTACAAGACAGACGAGCTACCTCCCAAGAGTCCCAAGCTAACTAGGCTGACTACATTTTTTTTTT
>NW_007407835.1:0-676 GCF_000475195.1 Diaphorina citri
ATTTCGCGCTAGCTCCTTTGTTTTACGAGTTTCAGCAAGTTAGTTTTATGCTCTCCTCTGCAAGTTATATGCTCCCGAGGAAGAAGTTTGTCTTGTCTGTTTATGTTGAAAATTGTTCTGAAGGAGGAGGAGGTGGTGGAGGAGAAGAAGGATGAGAATGAGGAGGAGGAAGAGGAGGAGAAGAAGGAGAAGGAGAAGAAGGAGAAGAAGATAAAGAAGAAGAACAATACATAATAAGAAGAAGGAGAAGAAGAAGAACAAGAAGATAAAGAAGAAGAACAATACATAAGAAGGAGGAGAAGAAGGAGAAGAAGAACAAGAACAAGAAGATAAAGAAGAAGAACAATACATAAGAAGAAGGAGGAGAAGAAGGAGAAGAAGAAGAACAAGAACAATAAGATAAAGAAGAAGAACAATACATAAGAAGAAGGAGAAGAAGAATAAGAAGAAGAAGAAGAGAAAGAAGAAGAACAATACATAACAAGAAGGAGAAGGAAACTTCTAAAGTAGACGAAACGGATACTGCTTGTCAACAGATATAAAACAAAGTCAAAGGGAATAGAATAATTTAATTTTGTAGTGTTTTGTAATATGTACGTAGGGTAAGTATACCATTTATTCGCCCACCTAAAAAACGTACCATTTATTGGCCCACCTGTACCATACGCCACATAAG
>NW_007407836.1:0-676 GCF_000475195.1 Diaphorina citri
AAAGTCGTATTTATTTAAATTTCGTCGTCCGTGTAGGTGTGGGGGGTTCCACAAACTTCAATTTCACTGGCCTTTAAGCCAACGTTTTTGTCGAAAATAACGTCACACAAGCCAATGTTTGTGTCGAATATAACGTCACACCTGGGTACTGTTTCTATTGTTCCAATCCAGTGGTTGTCATGTTGTTTCTGGGGATTATCGTCATATTAAGTAAATAAAGTCATAAATTTGTTCTCATGTTGTATAAATGTCGTACAAGACCTTGACCTAGTGATTGTCCGAAAATTTGCAAGTCTTCCAGCTCAATTTAGCATTGATGAATGACGTTAATTAAAAACATTACCCGCCCCAAACACCCCCTAACATGATAAAAACATCAATGTAAAAAAATAAGACAGGAATCGCTCATGGGTTTTCCTCTTGTTCTTGATGTTCTTGGTTATGCATTCATGCATATGTACATAAAAATAAAG
This sequence comes from Diaphorina citri, assembly GCF_000475195.1. NCBI lineage: Eukaryota > Metazoa > Arthropoda > Insecta > Hemiptera > Psyllidae > Diaphorina > Diaphorina citri. The sequence goes on from NW_007407836.1 coordinate 474, forward strand.
TTATTTTTGGAAACTTTACAAAATATATTGCGAGCACCCTCACACTTCAATTTAGTTCATTTTTTACTTTTTACCCATCGACTTCAAACTGTTTACTTAAATATCGTAAAAAAATAGTGTTAATTTTATTAAAAGAAAATTTTAGAAAAGAAGCGCTTTGTCTAAATACATCGTTTTTACCTTCTTTGAAATATTTTTTCTCT
>NW_007407837.1:0-676 GCF_000475195.1 Diaphorina citri
TGTTAAACGTCCCCCAGCCAGACTAAGCTGGTCTACTCTCTGTTAAACGTCCCCCAGCCAGACTAAGCTGGTCTACTCCCTGTTAAACGTCCCCCAGCCAGACTAAGCTGGTCTACTCTCTGTTAAACGTCCCCCAGCCAGACTAAGCTGGTCTACTCTCTGTTAAACGTCCCCCAGCCAGACTAAGCTGGTCTACTCTCTGTTTAAAGGCTCCCAGCCAGACTACGGTAGTTAATAAATAAATAAATAAATAAAAATATTCTCCTTGGTCGGGATTCGAACCCTCACTCACCTGACCAGAACGCGGGCTCGCGTGTCATGCCTCAGAACACCGAGCGTCGACCATACACTCGCGAAATCTACCACATCGGCCGCGCACAACTCGCGAATCGCGCTTAGCGCGAGTGTAGCAGGCGCGCTACTCGACTCTGGAGAGGCGTAAGCGGATAGAATGGACGAAAGTAGAGGCACTAGCTCCTTACCGTAGATATCTGGTCTGGAAATAGAAAAATAGAATAGAATAGAATAAGGTGGAATGGAAGAGAATAAAATTCGATAGAATAGAATAGAATAAGGTCTTATATTATAAGAACAAGATCAATTCACATTTCATAGTTCACACACTGATCGCTCTATCTCGAGAACCACAACACCTAGAAAGCTGAAATTTGGTAGG
>NW_007407838.1:0-676 GCF_000475195.1 Diaphorina citri
CGGAGGTGTCACAACCTCCGGGGAAATCCACAATGGTTTTTGCGTAATTTCCCAGGACGCGTTTAACAACGATGACAGTTCGGTTGCGTAGTCCATGGTCTCATTTGACAGGAGTGCGGCTATGTTATTAGTCTCATTCTCCGGAATCCAATGCGAGGGTATGATATGCGTGAGGGCGACTGATCTCGCTCCGTTTGTTTCGTAAGGGAAACTTCCCTCCACTTTCCGATCTCCGATGGTTGCCTCACAGTTGCAAGGAACTGTCACCTCTAGATGACCCTGCTGTACGTTTGGTATTTCCACCACGGATATGTTGTTCCCACACTTGAACTGAATGTTTGAGGGCGGGTTCGAGACCGCAAATATGTCCCCGCCCTTTGACACGACTCTCACCCGTGAGGAATTGACGCAGATGGTTTCGCAATCCCTGCACTGTGAGTCTACTGTGGCGTCCGCGATGACATCTCTCCCCACATGGCACATAGAATCTCTTTCTGGCTGACAGTGCTCATCGTTCAAGATCCAATGAAACTCTTTCCCTCGATTCACGGACAGCAGTTTCGCACTCGGCAAGCTTTTACTGCATGTTCTGTTGTAGTCTCGGTAGTGGATTGGTTTTACCGAGTAAAGCTTAGGGTACATGTTGGTGCGAATGATGGGTACCCTAATCATAACT
>NW_007407839.1:0-676 GCF_000475195.1 Diaphorina citri
CATGTATCCTACTTTCTTGTTCATATCTATGCACTTAAGCTAATATTATTTTCTTAGTGCAGGGCAGTGTCAAGATTAGTTTTCTATAAGGACATTTAACCATCAGATGGGTAGGTAATGGATTTACCTTATTGCAAAGAGATTCACAGATTATAAAAAAAATTTGGGGACAAAATAGTTTTACCTATCTTTTATCAAGACCTAGGTTTTACTTTATCTTCTAAAAGTATGAACGTTTTAAATAGTTATAAAAATGTTGAGCTTGTAATAGTCCACACAAAGAGGAACAACAGCAGAAGACACAAGAATGCTTGTATACTGTAATGAGCCACTTGTATTCTGTAAAGAAAAGAAACGAAATTTCAAGATTAGTTAGGTATACGTACCTCAAAAATTAAAGTGATTCATAGAAAATAATGAACTTCCAAGTGTGACCTTAACAAGAAGAGAAGACCAGAAAAGAGAGGGCAGGAACTGTTGTTGCATAAACCACATTTTTATAGCAGCCGATCTTTTCAATGTTCGGAAAATGATCCTCACAATACAATCAGCATTTGGAATCGGTCCTATGAAGGAGTAGAAAACTCACCGTTTATACCGGCGGCGTGCATATTTCCGTGTTTCAGGATCAAGTTTATCTTGGAGTTGGTATACAAGAATACCTTTGACATAAGTC
>NW_007407840.1:0-676 GCF_000475195.1 Diaphorina citri
TGTAAACCAAGTATCAATATAGGTACCTACCTAACTAGTTCAGTAATAAATCTCAACCAGAAAAAGAACTGCTACACATACCTATACCCGATACCCCATAGACCTAATCAATCTTAAAATCCTAAGAGCAAATCAAATGTCCATTGGGTGTTTACCATCTTCAGCACAAGTAGGTACCTAGTGATGGGCCGAGTGAATGATTTTACTCGAGTGGACTCGAGTTTGACTTCATTCAAGTCCACTCAAGTATTATATATTTTGTTCTACTCGAGTGGAAAAAAAATTCTCATTGGGTTCTCTGACCCAAGTTCACTCACCACATATTATTGCAACATACAGTTTCTATACTCAAGTACAAATCTATTCGTCAGAAAAACTATTTGTTTGAACGAGTTGAATGATTCACTACCCCCCTCTCCCCTCTTACTAGATGATGATGAATTGATGATGCAAGAAAGAGAACTGAAGAGGGGGAGGGGTATAGTGGTATACCCATATGCCAAGTATTTCCGAACGAAAACCCGAATATCATCAATCTGCAATGCATACTATCCACTCGCTTGCCTACTCGAGTGAGAAATCGGCGCAGTGTAATTTCCAGGTATTAATATTCAACTCGATTAATTTCCACTCGAGTTACAACTCAAGTTGGAAAATAATCGAGTAGAAAATAATT
>NW_007407841.1:0-676 GCF_000475195.1 Diaphorina citri
GAAACCTCGAAAAAATCTCGGTTTTCGTGTTCCCTCACAATCGTGATTTTTTTGGGGCAGAGTTTTGCTCTACTGACATTAGATGTTAGGTATTTAACACAGAGCAAATATTATTGTAGACCAAGTAAGTCGATTTTAGCCAAAGAAATCTCATGATTTGGTGTTCACCAGAAAAAGAGACTGAACAAAGTTCCAATTGGAAAGAGAACTCAGTTTGAAAAAGAAAGAAATTGATAAAAGTTGATAAAGTCTACTGGTTCTAGAAACAGTTTTACCCGAGCAATTGGACCATTTTAATACTAAAAGTAGAACTTCTTGAACCTTAGAAGAATCGGGTGTAAATCTAGGAGACCAATTTTCATGATAGAACCGAGCTTCTAATGCCTCTACCATGATACCATTTCATAACCCCTCAGAAAACTAGAATAGAAAATTATTATCAAGTTGCCATTTGTTATTTTTATAACATAACAACATCAGAACATACAAAGTTCACATAAATGGTATACCCATCCGTTAAAGCAGAGCTCGTGTCAGAATGAGACTGAAAGAAAAACTAGAGAAAAAGCAATGTGCCCCTAAACTCCCTTTTCGTGAAGATGACATTGTTGTACCAAAGATAAACACACCGACGATTTTATTGCTCCAAGGCCGAATCGAAAGGGATCCCCGGGTT
>NW_007407842.1:0-676 GCF_000475195.1 Diaphorina citri
CTTTTTCTCCTACGACTTCTAGATCCCGAGATAAATCGATTTAAAAAATGCCGGTAAATCGTGAACTTTGACGTCACGGCATACGCATACGCTCCCGCAGGCGATGAGATCAACGCATCAATGTGTTTGTGCGCATACGTTTCTGCGCAGTTCTTTCTGCTCCTCCGCTAGCGCGCTTGCATAGTGGCGCTACCTAACGGACAAAAAAAACAACTGCGTAAAGTCTGACGTCACACATATTTGAACTCTTTCCGACCATTTAGGTATTTATAACTTTTACCCATTTGCAACTGCTCCATTATCATTATGTGAACTACCTAAGAATGACTCGAAAAACATGATAATAAGTTTAAGCAAATTCAATTTTTATGAACGCCTGATATTTATTTGAGTATGCAACGTGGAACGAAACAAAAGAAGAGAAGTACCTAACTTCGCACCTTCTTGTCTTACTACTTATACCTACCTATACTAATTTTATTGTCGCGTACCTAGGTATTAAGGTGCATAAGTACCTACCTATTTCGTGAGACCCCACTATAATCTACATCTCATTTCCTCCCCCAGGTTGGTTCTCAAGAAGCACTCCAGCAGTGACAACTCCACCGCGTGGTCCCCGGTGATCTCCACACCCAAGGGCGGGGGTTCGAACCTCGTCCTCCTAGATCTGGCGGTA
>NW_007407843.1:0-676 GCF_000475195.1 Diaphorina citri
AAAACTAAATTTATGTATTAAAAAAAAAAAAAAAAAAGGTACCTATTTACCTAAATATTGATGTTGTATAAAAAATTTTAGTGCCTACTACTAAAAAATGTGCTCAAATAGGGGGACCCAAGCTCAATCGCCGCCCCCCTCTCCCTAAATACAGCCCTGTGTCCCTCACCAAATAGGTGTTTGAGGCCTCTAATTTTAGTTCAAGGGTTCCCAAGCGATTTATTTGTAATTCCGAACCCAGACTGTCTTCTTTCCAAAATTGGACTATAATGCATTTTTCGTTTGTACAACCACTTCTGTGCATTTTTCCATTTTCAACATACAGGTACACACATTATAATAATGTATATGGTACCTAGATTTCTAATAATAATGTACCTACCTAGATTCTAATTTCTCCGTATTAAAGTAAGCAGAATCAATTTTTATGTTTTTCCACTCTCTCACCTGTTAGGGGAAAGGCGGGGGAGGTTGGAATTAAGGTCACTGGGTTACACCTGACTATACGAGGAAAAGTCTGCTGAAAATATGTACATCTCCGTTAGTTACCTTTCTAATTAGATCTCCCCTTTTCTGGTAGTTTTATGTATCTCATTTCAAACAAGCCAGCCTAGTTAGCTTAGTTGGTAGTGCGTCTGCCTTGTAAGCGCTAGGCCGCGGGTTCGATTCCCGCCCG
>NW_007407844.1:0-676 GCF_000475195.1 Diaphorina citri
TGGCCTGTGTCGTAGCATGCCCATCCCGTAGTATGCCTCTCATCAGATGGGCGAGAAGAGACACAATACTTCCCATTCGGGCGTTGGGTCAACACGAGAACACCAAACCAGAAAGTAAACCGTTGAAATATTTGCCATCGAAAAACGAGTACAAATTTTTGTCGACGATGGGATTCGAACCCGGGACCTTCTAGAACATTCTGTACCATCTCTAAATACTCAAAGAGCATCCTTACTTCTGGGTCATACTGTACCACCGCTGAATACCTGGAAGGTGCTATATTTAAAACAATACCACTAGCATACAATATCAACACAATAGTTCATCACAACAACTTGTATCCTTGTCCTAATAGTCCCCTCTTAAAGATTTCTTCCTTAGGAATTGTACGGTGTCTTATGTCTAAAAATAGTCCACATAAACAGGGTGTTTTTTTTTCTCTCAAGTTTATTTGACGGTACAACAGACAGGAAAGGCTCCACTCACTATCAGGTAGACCTGACAGGTACACCTGATACTGATACCTCATGAGTACACACACTATCAGGTAGACCTGATAGGTACAACTGGTCCGCCCCCGGGCGGATTTTATCGTGGACGGATAATGTTCGTTCTCGGAACGGCTGGCTTTCTCCTATCCTGTCTTCCTTCTCTCTTCGATTTCGGGACGATAAG
>NW_007407845.1:0-676 GCF_000475195.1 Diaphorina citri
AAAAAAAAAAAATAAAATAAAATAAAATAAAAAAAAAATAATAGCTTCATGCACAATGAATAGGTAGGTAGTGGTAGGTAGGTGTAAAAAAAGTACGAATATTTTACGACGTTGAAATATTGATTGATATTGGCATGTGTAAAAATTGCTCTTGGTATTTACCTTCTCCAAAGTGTTGAAAATAAAGAAGCAAGAAATTTAGCTACCTATCTTCCGTAGTATGGTTTTTAACTTTCTAATCAGTTGATAAAATATTGCATTCACAACAAAGTACATTTTGAAAATTGGTGATTTCATAATGAATGAATGCACTGTATGTCGGTTATGATGTTATAATATCTAGTTATAATTTGGTACGTTATTATTTTATGTAGTAATCTATATGAGTGATTACGTAATTTATACATATCATTTGTAAAATGAAGTAAATACATTGAAAATACAAATTGACAATTAAAATGAAAGGAGGAAACAGAATACAATGCTGTTAATATGAATTAAGAATTGAGAAAATATTGGTTGAAAATTATGAATTTTGTTTAAAAAATGCAGATATAGAATTACCAATTTTTATTGATGCAATATTCAATTTCCAAACACAATTCAAAATTGGATGAAAAGTAGGGGAAATGAACAATCAGCAATTTTATTCTTTGATGCGAGATCTGAACCCCGC
>NW_007407846.1:0-675 GCF_000475195.1 Diaphorina citri
TGTGTGTAAGAGAGACGAGAGATAGAAAAAGTGCACTCAAATCCTATCGAGTCAAGGTTATCCGCGTCTCATGCAGCCGGGAGTGTATTTATGGATGCAGTTTTAATGTGCACTCCACAGTTTAGTTGTTTGTAGTTGGCTGGGTCATGGTTACGGCAAGTTATAAATAAGATTTATCAATGCAGGCATTAACTTTTACTATTTCTTCGCTCAATGTTTCATGTTCGTCTTCTATGTTGTGTCTAGTGTTGAAGAATTTGACTTTCAAATGACTTTCGTTTTCCCCTTGGTTCTTCTCGAGTTTAATGTGTTTTCAATGGATGTACGTAACGATGTTTGCAGCATGGGTTCTCTTGGATTACTCGTCGCTCTAGGTTAGTTTTCTTAAGACGTTGTTAATCACATGGTTTGGATTTATAAAATGGGGCTCTAGCTCTACAGATGCCAGGATTGTGATATGAATCAGTTCCTCTGGTCGATTCTTTTATTATCCTACTTCATCTGTTAGTCTGCTTGTCTGCTAACACCTATTTTTGAACGCAATTGTACATGTACAAAATATGTATATAGATATTATTTTTCTAACTTTTCCTCAATATTATTCAGCGCTAGGTAGCTACGACAACACAGCATTAGCAATAGCAAAACTAATCAAAGTCGAAAAAACATTTCCCT
>NW_007407847.1:0-675 GCF_000475195.1 Diaphorina citri
ACCTTAGCCGTTCAGTATAAAATCCGCCTTGGGCGGGAGTCGAACCCGCGGCCTGGTGCTTACAAGGCAGACGCGCTACCAACCAAGCTAACTAGGCTGACCATACCATTTAGAATGAAAAATAATCTTCTTCTATGTTTTCAGAAATTAGGAGACGGCTTGGACCTTCATCGAATTCAGAACGCCAAAAATGTGGACGGTATGACTCTCGAGTACAGGGATGATAGCAATGAGGTGAGACATAGCTTTCCAATGAGGAGATCCTGGGTTCGATCCTCAGAAATGACGAAAATCTGTAATTTTTCCAATGCAGTCATTAGGAAAAACCCTAGGTGTTGCCTCAGTAGATTAGTATAAGTTCAACCCAACTTTAAAGGCTCGTATAGGGATGAAAGCAATGAGGTAAGGCATAGCTTTCCAATGAGGAGATCCTGGGTTCGATCCTCAGAAATGACGAAAATCTGTAGTTTTTCCAATGCAGCCATTAGGAAAAACCTTAGGTGTTGCCTTGGTAGATTAGTATAAGTTTAACCCAACTTTAAAGGCCCATACAAGGATGATAGCAATGAGGTAAGGCATAGCTTTCCAATGAGGAGATCCTGGTTTCGATCCTCAGAAATACAATGATAATAGACTCTTGGAAGGTAAACACCAGGCGAGGTTAACGCCGGAGGC
>NW_007407848.1:0-675 GCF_000475195.1 Diaphorina citri
TCTGGCACGATGGCAGTCTGACAGACCTGGTTGGATAAAACTACGTCTGTCAGACAATCGGAGCATGAGTGACCGCCCTTACAAAGTTCTGTAAGTACTTGGAATTCAGAATTGGGAAGAAATTAAGACTGCAATTGAAGGAACTTGAAAAGCACTAGAGCACAAATCTGATCTGTAAGGCGCAGTGCACACTGAAGAAACGCGTTTCATCTGTCAATGGGTCAATGCACAATGAGTTTAAACTCGGATTCACTAGTTTGAATCGCGCCTAATATAAGACGGTCGCTTAGCACGCAAAACGTTTCTGGTTCGACTCCCTAGGAGGGAGAATGACTAAGCATCAAGCGCGAAAGTCAAAAGTTCGAAGCAAACACTCGGCCTATATTAACACAATCAGGTAGACCTCACAGACGGGACCTATTTAGTCGTACTTGTCAGGCCTACCTGATAGTGAATGGCCTAAGCTTTTTCGGCTGCAAATCACATCGTAATACAAATTCGCTCAAAACACAAAAAACACAACAATTTTGGGCCTTTGGGAGTGAAGGGAAAAGTCTAGTAAATCACACAGATGCTGACAAATTTACAGTTTATACCTAGTTCACACAAACTTTTGCCTCATTTAGCAAATAGATAATAAATTATCAACAGTCGATTATCATCATCGTAAACAGA
>NW_007407849.1:0-675 GCF_000475195.1 Diaphorina citri
TTCCTGTAGGGCAAAAGCAATAGGTAGTTCATTTTTCAAGATCAATTTAAATTCATCCATATTATTTTTATACCCGTTAATATTCCATTGGATTATATTATCCAGGACTGAATTGTTAATTATAGGACTATTAACCATAAATGGTTGAAATTTTAATGTATATCGGGGATAATCATGTTGATATAGGTATAATGTAACGGGTTGGTTACATAAATAGATAATAGTCTGCATCAAACAAAATTAAGAAAAGTCCGGGCTACCAGGGTAGCTCGAACCATGATAATTTGAATTGTAGGTATTTTCATTTCTCTCAGAGTGCTCAAGGGAAAAGTTTTGCTCCATATTAAAATCTTCAAATTCAGATGAGTTCGGAATTCCACTAAATGCAATAGTAGGATGAGTTAGTTTCATCCACTGTTGATGTTCGTGATTAGCTTTGTGCTGTTTGTTCTCTTCTAAACCTTTGTACATCAATTGGGAAATCTGATTTCCTGTATAATAGCTCTCAGGCTGAGTCATTCTAGCCATTTCTTCAAGATGTTGCCTATTTTTCTTGTTCTGATTAGACTCACGATTGTCCATTTCTTTGTCGGACTTTCTTTTAGGACGTCTAATGTCCGAAATAGCAGGAGGTACATATCGAGTGATATTTCTGTGATTGGTAGGTACATTGCT
>NW_007407850.1:0-675 GCF_000475195.1 Diaphorina citri
CCCACTCAGCCTCGTGAGGAAAATGAGTAGCTATGACATACAAATGCGCATAGCGACCGGTGCCAGCATGGTAGGTAAAATTGAATTTTAGGATTATTGAGATATTGGGAAAATCCTACAATGCTGCAGTGAGCACCAAAGTTGTGACATAATAACACAAAGAAACTACATTTACATTTACAAATCTCAAATTCTTTGTGGTAAAGCAGAGCTTTTTCCCAACTTTTGTGGATATCACAACATTACCATGTGCCTCCTTTGCAATCAATTTCCATACCACAATAATCTCTTCACACTGGTAATGCCGCCACTGGTCGCTACTTGATCAAAGTAGCTACTCAATTGTCCTCACGAGGCTGAGTGCACCCCGAACTCCCAGCACAGAGCCGAAAAAACTTCGACCTCGCCGGGAATCGAACCCGGGACCTCGGGCGTGCAAGCCTAGTATAATACCCACTCGGCCACGGAGGTTGCCTAGATTAGAAAGTCCACTGTATCACTAGGGTTGAGAAACATTCCAGGTAGGTACTGATTTGTCTATTTTTTAGGGTTTGTTCAATACGTCAGGCTGAGGTTTACAATAGATCAGTTGCGCTCATTTGGGTGATGTTTCAAAGTCATAGAGCAGGAAAAATGAGGACCAACGGAATTTTTCTTTTTCTTCTACGACTTCTA
>NW_007407851.1:0-675 GCF_000475195.1 Diaphorina citri
TTCCGAGAACGAACATTATCCCATCAGGATAAAATCCGCCCCGGGAGGGAATCGAACCCGCGCTACCAACTAAGCTAACTAGGCTGGCTATCCTCACTTACTTGAGGATGGTTCATCCAGGGGGCGTGGATTCAATCCCGGATTCCGCTCAAGCGTACACCTACTAGTCGAAATGTCATAGATTCGTATACCCTTGGACTGGACGTTGGAGGAGAGATAAAGAGAGGAAAACCAAAGTTAAGGTGCATGAGGATTTGAGAGAGAGAGAGGGTATGGAGAAGAGAGAAAGGAGGGAATAGAGGATTGTGGAGGGGGAGACGTAAGGAGGGAACTGCCGACCCCGAATGAAATTCGGTAAACAGGCGGTCTTAGTGGAACTTGGCATGGCGCACTGCTCCATGGCTTGCCAAGATGGGTTGGTTTGCCAGGGTCAGTCCTTAGACTTTTGGCAATTTAATCTTTCTAGATCTTCCTAAAACTTTGAGTCTGAGTATAGTTACATTATTGGTATATGTCTCTCCAGACATCAGATAAGGTACCTATATCTCTGATTTATAAATATTTAATTTAATCCTGAGGGTAATGCTTGGATGAGTACTCAACTCAGTGGAATGACAATAATATTAGCAACCACATCTTATCAAATCCCATGATTGAATATTATTATTATTATTA
>NW_007407852.1:0-675 GCF_000475195.1 Diaphorina citri
TCACCGATTTTAACCAAAAGTTTGTTGCATCCTTGTCACATGCAGTGTGGCCTACATACCAAATTTCAAGTCTCTAGCAGTCTAGCTCTTATCGTTCTTGAGATATTTTGTTTACAAACAGACAAACACACGGACCAATGGCTGAAATCTGAAATTTTGGACTCGGGCTTTAGAGACCTCAAAACTTACTGACCATCGAAAAAATTACATTATGTACTTTCTTTCATATAGGTTAAGGAAAGTAAAAACACGCAAACATTTTCTTTTTAATATTAAAATTCTACAACATGTGAACACATGACGGTGGACGTGCAGGTAATTCCCGCGGGAGGGTGGCATTTAATTTACATGTAATTTGTGCGTTTCACCGCACCACCACCGGTAAAATTAGAAACCTGTCAGCTACATATCCACCTGTTACTGATACTGCTTTGAGATTTCATGCAAAGTTAAAGTGAACTGGGTACCTTTAGTTGAGTATCGCACATAAGATACATTATTAAAAGTAATTAGTTAATTACGAATTCTGGCTGAGGGACTATATAAATAGAGAGCAGATCAGCTGGGAGGCTTAGAAAAGGCGAAGAAAAAGAAGAAATAAATACAAATAAACACTAGAATAATGAGGTAGGTAAATTTTCACCATGGAAATTTACTGAAAATACCCTCAATGAT
>NW_007407853.1:0-675 GCF_000475195.1 Diaphorina citri
TTATCTGTTACGAACCAACTACGTAGTTATCTGTTACGAACCAACTACGTAGTTATCTGTTACGAACCAACTACGTAGCAGTTATAAGGCAGACACTCCCTCCGAGCTTTCTAGTCTGGCTTGAAGAGTTTTGGAGTTAGGTCTACGGAGTTTCAAAATGTTAAACCGTAAACCTTAAGGGTTAAGGATGAATTATGTCTGCACGGGTTAAGGATGAATTGTGTCTGGTCCTTCACCTTACCTCTCCTTCTGAAACCGGAGAACATTTTATGGCCTTTTCGAATCCTGGTCTCTACCATTTGGTTTAGGATACCTAGGTATCATTTGCTTACCCTGGGTCTATTGGAAACCGTATGGTATCAATTTGGATACCCCAACATCCACTTCGATACCCTACAGTACTGGTTCCCAACCATTATGTCTGGTCCTTCACCTTACCTCTCCTTCTTAAACCGGAGAGCATTCTATGGCCTTTTCGGATCCTGGTCTCTACCATTTGGTTTCGGATACCTAGGTACCATTTGGATACCCTGGGTCTATTGGAAACCGTATGGTATCAATTTGGATACCCCAACATCCCTTTCGATACCCTAAGGCAGCTGTTCCCAACCTGGGGGCGATTTGAGGATCTCAGGGGGCGACGAAGAATCGGGGGGCGATGAGGGGGGCGAAAGA
>NW_007407854.1:0-675 GCF_000475195.1 Diaphorina citri
AAGGAAGTGATACCCAAAATCAAATGGTGGAGATTGAAAGACCCAATAGTGAAAAGCGAATTCAAGAGAAGAGTGATAAACAGTATGAGAACATCAATTGAAAGTAAACTGTGGGTAAGAAGCAGCAAGGCAATAACGGAAAGTGCAAAAGAACTCCTGGGGATGACAACTGGAAAAGGACCATCTAAACTATCTAAAGAAAAAGAGGCATGGTGGTGGAATGATGTGGTATGTGAGGCTGTTAAGAAGAAGAAAGAAGCTAAGAAAAAATGGGATAGAAGTGGAAGTGAAGAGGACAAAAGAAGTAACATTGCTGCAAGGAAAATGGCCAAGAGACAAGTTGCGAAATCACGAGCTGCAGAACTGGATGATGTGTACAAAGAATTAGAAAGACCTGGAGGAGAGAGAAAACTACATCGAATAGCAAAATCGAGAAACAAAGCTAGTAAAGATTTCACGCTTATTAAGAACATCAAGAATGCTGAAGGAGTGGTACTACGAGATGAAAAGGAGATAAAACAAAGATGGGAGAATTATTTCAGAAGCCTAAGGAATGAAGAAAATGAGATAAGTGTATTTGAGGAAGGCGAACCAAACCTGGAATGTACTACAGAGATTGAGAGAGAAGAAATAGTAAGAGCTGTGAGTAAACGGGAAAGCAACTGGGCCCGATGA
>NW_007407855.1:0-675 GCF_000475195.1 Diaphorina citri
TGCCAGACCACGGATTGTGCCAATTCGAGGATTGAGCCTAACATAAATACAAAATACTATGTAGGTGTTGTAGTAACATATGTAGAGCTTGATTAAGTATGCTATACACAGAGAACCTTTAGAACAACAGAGATTAAATTAGAATCAATCGCTGATCTACACAGGTCGTAGGTGCAATGATACAGCTCTATTATTTACTCCAGCAATTCTCAGGCGGGGGTACGCGAAAGACTCTCCGGGGGTACGCGAGAAAAAATTAAGTAATTGCGGACAAAAGCAAATATTGAGTTTTGACGGCTCATATCAGTCCAATACAGTCCAAAAAGTACTGAATTTTGACCTCAAGGTACTGAAGTACTGTTTTTTTTTTTTCAAAAGGTACTGAGTGTGTATCAACCTAGGTATGGGTACTCGGTACTCATTATGATGGTGGCAGGGGTACGTGAGATTAAATCCGGGTGCCCAAGGGGTACGCGGCCGAAAAAAGGTTGGGAACCGCTGATCTACTCTAAGCTCTGTTTCCTTCTAGAAACTCTATGGAAGATAAAAGACAAAAGGAAGTTGACAAATTATATCTTTGCCTCTTTTGTCTTTTGCAAATTAGGTATTAGATTAAATTAGAATCAATTGAGTGAGTGTGAGTATATAAACTCACCTTACTTAGTAAGTGGGTGC
>NW_007407856.1:0-675 GCF_000475195.1 Diaphorina citri
TATGTACCTATAGATCTGATCCTATCCTTAGAAATACATCGAAGAAATCATGGTCATTCATAACTGTGGGGGTGTGTAGTCATGGTTTAATGTATTTTCCATGCTTTTCACGAACCTTCCTTTCATCGTTACCTTTTCCTTTAGTTTTATTTATGACCTTTTATAAATAGCAGTTTCATTGACTAATCCTTGGTGCTTGGACGTGTGGCTGTGTTGATAATTATTTATACTCTCTTCTTCAGGTATTTCTAGTTTCCAATGACACCGTGTAACATCTGGGAAGTATAAAGTTCTCCTTGTACGTGGGTGACATGTTCGTCATGTTGTGGCCTTGATGTGAAATGCTCGGGTCTTGTTTTAATTACTCCATCCAGTCCAGTCTTGAACTTTGCACTAATCCCAATGACTGTAACAAGTCACGATGCCGATCAAGCACTCCGACCATTTTATGACATTTTTGTTCCATTGATTGGCTGTGATGAGGGGGGTAGCACACCTCCGAAATGACCTTACTTGTGTGATATCTTTATTAAAACGTTGGACATGCCTGGTGTATTGCTTATACTATCTTGAATCATCTGATATGCTGCCTGTTACTTGTTGGACTGGAATGGTTGCCAACTCAATTTGTTGTAGCATTTTGCCATGAAAGCTATCTGGGTGTATCCGCTATCT
>NW_007407857.1:0-675 GCF_000475195.1 Diaphorina citri
ACTTTTAGAAATGAAATTGGTCTCAAAAGAGAGATAATATTGTCTTCTATCTACACATGTAATTAGTTTCTTTCTAGCTTTAACACATTTTGTGCCATGGTCAAATGTTTGGAGCAAGGTCGGGGTACCTGAAAAAAACACAAAATGGCGGATATCTCGGTTATTTTGAGGATTTCGAAAAGATGTCCGGGGAACTTTTTGTAGCCCTTGACCTGTACTATTCGCCATTTTCGGCTTGACATAGCTTTGTGATACACCCTGTATATCAAATTAAAGGTCTTTTTACCAGGAACACGAAAGTGGTGGTGCAAATTTTGTCCAGAAAACCATGAGGCCAAAAAACCAAAAAAACTGGTTTTTGGGGGATTTTTTTCACATTTTCTCACACAAATGAGCTCTGATCTTGAAATTTGTCGCGACAACCTATGATTTCAAAGCGAGAAAGTTTTAGATGAGACTTCATTCGTTAATTTAAGACCGGTTTTAGCGTTACCTATGTTAAGCTACGCCGAGGAAGGCCAATAAATGGATGGGTGACTTAAACATTATGTATATTGGGAACAAAGGGAGAACGGGCTCTGGTCTTGATTTTAAATAATTACATGAAAGTAAAATCAAAAAATCAAATCAAGAATAATAATAAACTGAATAATAAACAAATTAGGTAGGTACATA
>NW_007407858.1:0-675 GCF_000475195.1 Diaphorina citri
GTGAATAGGCACCACCTGCGATGAACTAGTTAAAAGACAATGCAATCTGCAAAGTATTGTTAAGGAATGGTTTAGATTTAGCGTAGCTTGACAGGGAAATGAATGGAAGATTTTTTTAAAGACGTTTGACAGAGGGAACTTTAACTGCTATAAGGTCTTATGGTCCCGGAATCGAAGAGAGAAGAAGACAGGATAGGAGAAAGCCAGCCGTTCCGAGAAAGAACATTATCCGTTCAGGATAAGATCCGGCCCAGGAGGGAATCGAACCCGTAAGTAGAAGATCCTACGGTTATTTGAAGACAAGAGCAAACAGACGCTCGCCTGGTAAACAGGAGGGTGCGGGTTCAATCCCAGCCGAGTTATGGAATTTTATCTTTATTTATTTGAGGATTTCATCGCATAATAAAAGAGTTCAAAGGGTTAGGTGGTAGAGATCGCCTCCGGTGTTAATTTCGCCTAGTGGTCACTTTCTATATAGTGTCTACTCAAGAGTCCATCACTTACCTCTATTATAGAATGTATTAACAGACACATAAAAGCCATTTCTTCCTTTGATAACTGTTGCAATGGTCTCAATAAAATAAAAATAAAGGAACGAAAAAGAACATGCTGTGCCATTACCATAAATACCTTTTAGGATATTTATAATGAGAT
This sequence comes from Diaphorina citri, assembly GCF_000475195.1. Classification (NCBI taxonomy): domain Eukaryota; kingdom Metazoa; phylum Arthropoda; class Insecta; order Hemiptera; family Psyllidae; genus Diaphorina; species Diaphorina citri. The sequence continues at coordinate 655 of NW_007407858.1, forward strand.
ATCGCCAAGACAGGTGGCGTA
>NW_007407859.1:0-675 GCF_000475195.1 Diaphorina citri
ATTAATTTCTGAATTCAGACATATTGAAATTAAAAGGAAATTCCGAATTCGGAATCAAATAAATAAAGAATAAAAGGAAAATTCGAAATCAGACGCTTTGAAAAAAAAAGGAAAATTTGAATTCAGACGATTTGGAAATAAAAGAAATTCTGAATTCAGACATCTTGAAAATAACAGGAAATTCCGAATTCAGACGTTTTGAAAATAAAAGGAAATTCTGAAGTCAGACGTTTTGAAAAAAAAAGGAACTTCTGAATTCAGACTTGAAAATGAAAGGAAATGAAATGTTTGTCCTCGTGTTACGATTTGAGTGCACGAGAAAATTGAAAACCAACCGCAAAACTGATACACGTTGTTCACCTTTTCCTCCTCTCCTCTTTCTTTTCCTCCTCCTTTCTCTTCTGTCCCTCCTACTCATCCTCTTCCTCCTCTTTTTAGCCCGTCCTTCCTTTATTATTACGATAAGTAGTAATAAAAGAAGGTATAGTGGACGGGCTATTGTATTCGCTTCGGTGTCGTCGTCTGTCACTCTGTCTGTCTGTCTGTCCCCATAGAAGGACTTATCCAAACCTAGTGGACCTATACATATATCAAATTGAAGGTCTTTTTATAATAAAAATTGAGTTAAAGTTAAAGTTAAAAAAAAAAAAAAATAAATAAAAAATAAAAAACACG
>NW_007407860.1:0-675 GCF_000475195.1 Diaphorina citri
ATCAGCACGCTGGTGAGCACCACAAGTGTCGCTAGCAGCACCACGTCCAGCCCGCCCACACAGACAAAGAGCCGCGCTAGCAGCATCTTCACACTGAGCTCTCCTACGAAGAGCAGAACCAATAGCATCTCCATGCTGATGCCGTCGCTCATGAAGAAGAAAGACGCAGCGTCACTTGGCATTGGTAATGACAGTAAACCTTAGAGAATGTCACCTGGATGAGAACGATAACCTCTGCTAGAGAATGATTGACAGTCTCGTGTTGTTAGCCGTTCTTGTCATTCCCCTTCTTCCTTTCTAGATCGAATCTTCAAGCCGTGCCTTTGTGCCTTGAAAAATTGAAAATCAAAACGTTTATTAATGTCTAACTACGGATTATAGGGGTCGAGTGGATTGGAACACGTCACATGCCTTCAGACAAACTTCATTTGTCACGGGTCTAGGTTTACCTTGCCCTTGGGATCAATTTAATTTGAAGAAACCCATTTACTGATGAAAATGTTCAGTCAAATAATACGTTGATTGTCCCTAATAACTTACCAGCTTTTTTTCGCAGTCCGTGAAAGGAAAATATTATTTGGTGGTTTCCTTTGGCTGAAAGGTACGGCTTGAAATGACTTGGCACAATTGATTGGATTCCCCTTGTTTTCTGTTAGATTCTTGATTTAGAACTCA
>NW_007407861.1:0-675 GCF_000475195.1 Diaphorina citri
AATTTTCCATTCCTCACTTCTTTTCTCTAATTAGGTATCTACTCATTTTTCTCTTCCTCCCTCTAACCTCCTTCTTTCAGTCACTTTGTTTATTTGGGTTTTTCCTCTCTCCTCTCCTTCTTTCCCCTTTTTAACCTCACATCTTTTCCCTTTTTACCTCACATCATTTCTCAAGTTATCTATCTTTTGTTCCCTTTCTCTCCTTCTTTTTTCCTTTCTGTCGGTCCTATTGTTGATTTGGTTTTTACTTCCTTTCCTCTCTTCTCCTATATCTCGTTCTCTCCCTCTTCTTCCTCTCCTTCCCTCTTTCTTGTTTCCTTTTTCTTCCCTCCCTCCATCTTCTCACTCTTTATTTTCGCTCCCTCCTCCCTCACTATTTCAATCCCTCTTCTCCTTTCCCAACACCCTTTTCTCTCTCCCTCTGTCTCTTCTCTTCTTCATCTTCCCCTGTTTTCTTTGTTTATCTGGTTTCTCCCCCTCTCCTTCTCCACCTATTCCAGGTTTTTCCATTGTTTTAATTGTTAATCCCCTACTAAAGGTTTAGAGGCGTCCCAAAATTTCCTTTGAACTCTACATAGGGTATGTATGTATATGTATAATTAGCTATGTGTAGTTCTCCCTAATTAGCACTAGGCTAAATAGGGTATAACCGTACAATGAAACCCTATTTGTGTG
>NW_007407862.1:0-675 GCF_000475195.1 Diaphorina citri
TAAAATTCGGATTTTCTCTTCCTCTCCTTTTCCTCTTCTTCATTTTCTCCTCTTCCTCTTTCCTATTTACCTCCTTCGATTTGTCCCGCTCCTGATTCACTTCCTCTCCTCTCTTCTTCTTCTTCTTCTTCTCATTCTTCTCCTTCTTCTTCTTCTCCTTCTCCTCCTTCTTCTTCTTCTCCTCCTCCTCCTTCTTCTTTTTCTTCTTCTTCTCCTTCTTTTTTTCTTCTTCTTCCTCTCCTCTCTTCTTCTTCTCCTTCTTCTTTTCCTTCTTCTTCTTTTTCTTCTTCTTCTCCTCCTCCTCCTCCTCCTCCTCCTTCTTCTTCTCATAAGAGAGGGTGCGAGAATACGCACAGATATCTCAGTCTGTCTGCTTTGAATTTTAAGTGCTTTACATTCCATTCAAATGGCATTGTGTAAAAGTAGGGAAGGAGAAGAAGAAGGAAGAGTAGGAGAGAGGAAGATAAGTAGGAGAGAGAGGAAGAGAAGAAGAAGAAGGAAGACAAGGAGAAGAAGGGGAAAGAGAGGTGTTCTCATGGCATTGAGTGTAATGTGGAAAGGAAGAGAAGGAGGAGGAAGGAAGAGAAAGAGGAGGAGAGGAAGAGGTGTTCTCATGGCTTGTCTGGCAGGTAGGAGGGAGGAAATAAAATAAGGAGGAGGAGGGGGAGATGTGGA
>NW_007407863.1:0-675 GCF_000475195.1 Diaphorina citri
TAAATTTTGGGTTTGATTGGGCCTTGGATAGAATTAATTAATATGTTAATATACCTAATTACCTTCCTTATACTCAGCTAAGACTAAAAATCCTATCATGCCAGTAGTTTCTTTTTAAGATAAAAAATAGTAAAGATACATACATCGGAGGCCTGTAACGACCCTTTTTCCGAGTGACATCCAAAGGTTTACTCCACTACCAGTCACACTTTCAACGACTTGTTACAGGCAGACTACGAGAGGTAGGTAAGCGGGGTCTACTCAAAGGTGATAAACCCTTTGACGCCTCAGCGGCACTGAAACGTGTCAAATTCAACGAAGTGTTTAAAATCAAGCCCATAGACGACACCGACATCTTTCGCAACGTGACCTATCAGCCGACTTGCAGTCGAGAGTTCGAGGTTCGAATGCTCGAGAAGAACTATCGGCAGAAGTACGGCCGCCGACAGGCTTCCGCCGAACAACAGAGGGAATTCGAAAACTTGTTGAAATATATGGGTAAGTAAAAATATAGTGGTAGGGGAAAGGTGGCACGTTTACATTTGCTTCAGCAAAGATTATCAAAAATATCAATAGAAGTGCATAGTGCCTGCCTATTTTTTTTTTACTTAAAAAAAAGAAGAAGAAAAAAGAGTTTTGATAGAGGGATCGAGAACTGTAAACTACCAAAGTCTT
>NW_007407864.1:0-675 GCF_000475195.1 Diaphorina citri
TAAAAAAAAACTTCAATTCATTAAATATTTAAGTTTAGTTCGGTCAAAAAAGAATTTATTTTTTGGCCTTAGGAAGATTTAAGAGCTATCCTAGGAAGTTCTTTCAAGAAGACAATCGAAGATGAAAACATGTACATATGGTCAATTGCTCATCGTCAGAGCTTTCCTCTGTTGTAACTTGTAAATAACTGTGGAAGTGGAGTATCGAGTAACTCCAGACGGAAGTAGAAGAGCTGAGGAAAAATTCTTTATGGTCCAAATTAATGTCGTATAAAAAAGCCAACGAGACGCAAAGAGCACCTGTGGCACGCTTATACATCTTCAGACTTTATTGTTGGAATAAAGAAACGGATCGTAAATAACAGACATCTGGCGATTTGGTAGAACAGATAGCCTTTGCTATGTGTCAGGAACGTAAACGTAACTTTGAAAAATGACTGTTTGACAAGTCATTACTAACAGGCACTTATTTGTTGTTTTTGTTGGAGGGTAGCATCCATTTTTCAACGCAACACAGCACAGGTATAGTACGTAGGTATAATATGTACATGGCCTACAATGAAAAAGACCCTATTAGATCTTCAACTAAAGTATCAGAAATTCAAAAACTAGGCTTACAAATGTTGTGATACAAAGTCTTGTGATAAAATTATGAAGTCATTCAGTCTTTGATCA
>NW_007407865.1:0-675 GCF_000475195.1 Diaphorina citri
TCTCTCGTCCTCTTGCCATATTTCAAATTTACACAAAATTTTGATTTCCTCTTGCTCTTTTTTTTATTTTTTCCCAAATCTACTTCACCTACCTCTTCCATAATGCAAACAGTTCGTGTTAGGACTGAAGAGTCCAAGTGGTGTATGAAATGTTAGATGTGAGGGATGAGGGTAGAAAAGAGGCAAAAAGCTTCCCCTTCCCTGTCACCCCCTCCTCAATCCAGATCTTTTGTGCTGTTAAAAAAATCTGTCATGTTTGTAGTCGTCAGCAATGTGTTATAAAAGTTTTGCTAACTAGAATATTGCTAAGCTTGATGTTCTCAGTTCTTTCAGCCTCAAAATCAAATTAGGTGTCTACCAATTACCAAATGTATGTAGGTACATACTAGGTAATGTAGGTATTGTTTTTGAAAGAACTTTTGTAAGTTGGCCTTTTATGTGACGATTTCGTTTCCAATCCTAGTTTCAAATCTATTGCCATAGCCTTTTAATGTTCTTATACGAGTGCCTATACCCTTTACTTGTTATTAGGCAGTCAGCAGTAGGCACATTTTCTATGTTACATGTTGAGGATGATCTCACTCCTAAGATCAAAACTTCCGAGTTTCTTTCTTCACACCTTGGAAGTCCTAACCCGTTTTGAATATTGTCGACCCAACTGTTGGAGGCATTCAC
>NW_007407866.1:0-675 GCF_000475195.1 Diaphorina citri
ATACAAATGGAGAAGAAATGGGGCAAGGAAATATAAAATTAAAAATTAAGTTGTTTTTTATGTAACTCTGCCTTCTTAAGTTCTTACAACAAGAAAATTATGTTGAGCATTGGGTTTTGTTCTTCCATTTATCTGAGACACCTTCAAAAGCATCTCCCGTTATTTAACCAAGTGACATTAAAGTTTAGGTACATTATATTGAAATGGGGGTCTTTTCTGACGAAATTCCTGTGTGCGGAGTGCAGTATGTAGGTAGGCCTATTGCACCCAAAAAGATTAGGTAAACCTGCTGATACTGTAACGCATGATTTCATCAGCGCCAGTCATCACTCATTTTCAACATGATTTGTGAACCCCCTCATTTGTGAACTTTCTAAACTATCGAACGAAAGAACAGAATAAATTTATGTGAGTTAAATCAACCCAGTCCAGAGGATAATTTGATGATCTGATGAGCAAGACCGGGCTGACTTAAGCATGTAGGTACTCGTAATTTACAAAATTCACAGCACAAATGGTGTAATGGTCAAAAGTATCCTTCTTTTCCCTTTTGAATCGGGACTCGAATGGTCAAAAGTATCCTTCTTTTCCCTTTTGAATCTGACCATTATACGCAGAATTGGTATGCTGATGATTCTTGTTGCATGGGGAAACTGCTAGAAATAAGAACTTGGT
>NW_007407867.1:0-675 GCF_000475195.1 Diaphorina citri
TTCCATTGTACACTTCCGAATAAGTTTACTACATCGAGACTGGCTAGGATATGGTTCTCTTCTAACTCTATGGTTCTCACTTTATTTACAAACTCTGTTGAATTTTTAAGGTAAGTTGGACCACCTTCTACTATAGGCGTTAAAACCGTGTGTAGGTACTTACATAGGTTGTACATAGGTCCTCCTATAGTGCTCACTATCGGTCTAAGAGGAGCTCCTTCCTTATGTATTTTTGGGTTACCGTAGATGTGGTGTGGTTTACTGTAGTGCGACTGAAACTTCCTTCTTTCTTCGTCACTGAATTCGTCTCTGTGTTTAGCCAAGGTTCTGTACACTCTACCTTCAATGGTTTTAGTCGGGTCTCCTGGGATGATTTCATAGTCATTGGAGTTTAAAATTGATGTCATCTTCTGAGTATAATCCGCTTTATCCATGACTACTGTTTTTCCCCCTTTATCTGCCGGTCGGATGATGATATCATTATTCTCTCTCAATTGCTTTATGGCTAGCTTCTCATTCTTTGTGATGTTCTGTGACCGCGGACTAACTTTTTTCTTTTCATATTTGGTCAAGAGACCTTTCATTTTCCATTTAAATTCATCAATACTATGGTGTTCTATGTCCCGTGTTGTATATTCTATGGAAGAAATTATGTCTATTGGGGTAGGTTTTGAT
>NW_007407868.1:0-675 GCF_000475195.1 Diaphorina citri
AGCACGACACAGAGTCCTTCCCGCGGAACGCTCAAAACAATACTGAAGTCTTGACAGGACGAAACGTTGCTTTTTTTTCTTCATTTCGGGGCACCACTTAGACGCCCCTAGCGCCAGTTCTGATCATCGTATTAAGCTCGCTCCCTTTTTTTTTTTTCATGTTTTATCAGGGAGGGAAAAAAATATTGAGTTTAGAGTTAAAGTCGGAAAATTTTTCTATATTTTCGACCGGGGATGCAAAGGATCTGGGTCAGAGTTGAAATCAGGGAGATTCCTATAGGTTTTGAGTACCATGTTTTATCAGGGAGGGGAAAAAATTATTGAGTTTAGAGTTAAAGTCGGAAAATTTTTCTATATTTTCGACTGGGGATGCAAAGGATCTGGGGAACCGGTCAGAGTTGAAATCAGGGAGATTCCTATAGGTTTTGAGTACTTATACAAGAAATCAGGGATACAGGGTTTGAGTGAACGAAAATTCGAATGAAAAACATAGTACCTACCTACCTACTTACATAGGGACATAGCATAGGTAGGTACTTACCTAAAAATCAGAAATAAAATCTGGTAGGTACACAAATTTGAAAATTTAAAAATCGGAACTATACCTCCTTACCTATGTAATACTATGTATACGAAAATCGGTCGGTCAGAATCTGGGATGAAGACATCAAGTAA
>NW_007407869.1:0-675 GCF_000475195.1 Diaphorina citri
ACTACTCAATTAATTAATTGATTAGGTAATTGATTATTGATTAAGCACGTTCTCGGTTCATATTTGGTTCGGCACGCGCAATCAACACTCGCATGAACTTTTACGACATGTAGACCTACGTGAGATTCGCAAGTAACCTGTTGATTGGGCTCTAATGCACTTATGTGACATGCCGAATATGTCGATATAGGTACGTGACGTTCGCAAGTAACCTGTTGATTGGTTTCTAATGAACTTATTTGACCTGTCGAAGTACGTGAGATTCGCAAGTAGACTTGCACATACCTTAAGTAAAACAATTCGGTGCGAACATCACACGACTTTTTCTATTGACCTGTGTGAGATTGTAAAAGAGCAAAAGGAACATAAAAGGGCAGGAAGGAATGAGAGAAAAGGACAGAGAGAGAGAGAGAGAGAGAGAGAGAGAGAGAGAGAGAGAGAGAGAGAGAGAGGACAAAAAAATGAAGATCGGCAGTTAGTACATAATAGAAGTGGAGGGAGGGAGAAAGTGAGAGGGAGAGAGAGAGGGAGAAAGAGAGTGAGAGGGAGAGAGAGAGAGGGGAAGAGAAAGAGGGAGGAAGAGAGAGAGAGGAGAAGAGAAAGAGGGAGGGAGAGAGAGAGAGAAGACAAAAAAAATTAAGATCGGCAGTTAGTACATAATAGAAGTGGAGGGAG
>NW_007407870.1:0-675 GCF_000475195.1 Diaphorina citri
GGAGGATTATAGTTAAAGCGCCTAATTCTGGAGAGAGAAAAAATGGCCCAATAATTTCTATCCTTCCAGACAAGTTCTGGCCCCATCGCACCATAAATTCCCTAGCTCTTCCCTGATTTATCCTCTTTTGAAATTATGACTGATGTCCAAAGGGAGCCTTAAATCCGCGTAAGACATCCCTAAAGAGAGGAGTGATCTCTAAAGGGTGATGACATCTCCAAAGTGTAAAGTGATGTTCTCCCGGAAATATATCGGTTGAGGACGTGCCTCTGTCACTGAAGAAATCTCTTTCGAGAGTAAATCTCTAATTTTTCATGCAAATAAATCGAGAGTGCGTGAGCTCAGAATGATTATAATGCTGTGAGAAATGAGTGGACATTAATAATGAGGTCCCTAGTCCCTACTGGCTCTTCTTCCTTCTGATTTCCTCCCCCTTCTTCTCTTTCCTTCTCCTCCCCTCTATCAACCCTTCTTCTTCCTCCTTCCTTTTAGTTACTTTCTCCCTCCCATTTACCCCTCTTCTCCCATGTATCTCCTTCCTGTTGTTTAGCTCTCTCTTTTCTCCATTCTCGTTTCCCTTATCTCCCTCACATACTACCTCTCCTCTCATCCTTTCCATATATCTTCTTCCTTCTGGTACTACCTCTTCGTCCCCTCTTCCCTCTACCCCTCTTC
>NW_007407871.1:0-675 GCF_000475195.1 Diaphorina citri
TTTTATTACTTCGTAATTAGACAAGAAGTACTCAATTCTTAGGGTTTGGGGTCACTCTAGTGACGGTGGACGTTCCCTGAACTCTTCATAACATTTCAGTGATTAAGTTAGTGATAAAATGGTAGTGCGGTTTAACATTTGAATTGTTTTCGGAATGCCCTAAACGGAGTAGATCTCTGTAAACTTTTCCATACAATAAGATAATCTGTTTGAAAATGAACCCATGTAGTTAGTAGTATGTAACTAAGTATTATTATTCCAGAACATCATATCTTTCAGGAATTGGCCCCTGAGGTCTAGAGTATACGTATACCTCATCCTAAGGTCCTGAGCATACCTCATCAAAATCAGTCGACCCTGACGTGGCGGGTCTAATTGAAATGACTGTCTGTATCCAAACTTACTAGCACTCCGGCCTTGAACAGACTAATGCATCATCTTGAATATTATTGACTGTAATACATTTTGATTGGATAGGTACCTGTCTGAATGGATTTCTCGTTCAATATGGATATGGTAGCCGATAAATTACATCGAAAATAAGTACATTATTTCTGTTCTTTAGGAATTAGTTACCTATAAAACTTTTATTGGATACGTACCAACAAGAAAATAATGTTGAGCACATAAATATGGGATGAACTGATGAACACGAAACGAAATAGGGAATAAAGT
>NW_007407872.1:0-675 GCF_000475195.1 Diaphorina citri
TGAATAGACCCTTGTAGTAGGTGACAACCTATCGAGACTCACTCCACAAATACCTACTCAGTTGTCCTCACGAGGCAATGTGTTCCCCGAATTCGAAACACAAAGCCGAAAAAAAACTTTTGACTTTGCCAGGAATTTATCCTATCTCTGCCATGCAATTTCTCACTACTCCTAGTAAGTTCTTCACTCTGATATGCGCTTATTTGATAAATAATATTTGGACTATTTGACAATACCTTTAGTTCTATCACTGAATTCACATTTCTCTTCAGTCAGAACACCTCCAATTACTTTGAGTGCCGCACTAGTTTCTTTACTGTCTTCCAAACCCATTTTAACTTTTTTCCTGATACTTTTCTGTTTCGTTTTGTGTCCTTGTTTTGTTAGTTTCTTTACTGTCTTCCAAACCCATTTTAACTTTTTTCCTGATACTTTTCTGTTTCGTTTTGTGTCCTTGTTTTGATTTGCCATCACTCTCAATTTTTTTGGTAGTTTTCTTTTTAGATTTACTTTGTTTGTATAACTCTTTGCCAAGCTTTTCATCTGAACTATTGTTCTCAGGGGGTTGAATGTTGTTCTTAATAATGGTTTGAGTTCCCTCCAGGGCTTCTAGCTTTGTTTTTGATCGGTTTGTTTGGATGGTATCATTGTTAAGACTCTTATTGGACTTGGTTC
>NW_007407873.1:0-675 GCF_000475195.1 Diaphorina citri
AATTTGGATGCTTTTGACTCTTCAAAATTTCATTTATTATTTTTAATTTTGATTTCTTCGATTTAGAATTTGGACCTTCTTCTTTTGAAGCATTCAATTTTGATGGTTCCTACTCCATCTAATTCTGGTTTCAATTTTGATTTCTTCATTTTAAATTTTGGACCCCTTCTTTTGAGCATTTAATTTTGATGGGTCTTAACTCCATAGAATTTCAGTTCGAATTTTGATTTAGAATTTGGATCTTCTTCTTTTGAAGCATTTAAATTTTGTTGAGTAAAAACCAATGGAATTTTGATTTTTTTGTCGTTGACATCCAGTTTGTACCCTCTTGAATTTTGTTGGATTTCACTCCGTGTAATTTTGGTTTCAAATTTGATTTCTTTCTTGTAGAATTTGGACCCTCTTCTTTTGAAGCATTTAATTTTGATGATTCTTACTCAATGGAATTTTGGTTTTATTTTGAAGTCTTGGACGAATTTTGATTTAATTTTGAAGTCTTGACGAATTTGTCGTTGACATCCAGTTTGTACCCTCTTGAATTTTGTTGGATTTCACTCCATGTAATTTTGGTTTCAAATTTGATTTCTTTGTTGTAGTATTTGGACCCTCTTCTTTTGAAGCATTTAATTTTGATGATTCTTACTCAATGGAATTTTGGTTTCTTTGACGATGACG
>NW_007407874.1:0-675 GCF_000475195.1 Diaphorina citri
TCAAAAAGTTCACCATTCCTTTTTACAAATTTTAGAACCTCCAGGATGTAAATGGAGGGAAGGGTTAAGATTCCAAGTTCCCGAAACCAGTTTTTACAGGGGGCATGGTATGATGCATTTTTTATTATTCGGATGGCCCTTTTTTGTGCTATGAATAACTGGTCTGCATTGACGGAATTTCCCCATAGCAAAATGCCATAGCTTAGGTGTGAGTGAACGTAGGCAAAATAGACTGATCTTAGAGATTTTGTTTCAACTTTGCCCCTCAGCATATAAAGTAAATAGCAAGCTTGGCTTAATTTTTTTCTCAGTTTTTCAACGTGGTGTTTGTAATTCAGGTTTTGGTCAATAGTGACACCTAGAAACTTGGTATTGGGTACAAAATCAATAGGGTGTCCCCAGTCAAAATCTGAAGCCACATTTCCCAAATCTCTGCCACAAGAAAACAGCATGCCAGCAGTTTTATCATGGTTATTCACCAGCCCATTGGCCTTCAACCAAAGCTCGACTTTGGATATGGCTGTATTGGTCTGAGTGATTGCATTGTTCATGCTGTCACTTTCAATGAAAGAGTCCTAATACGTTGGCTATTTTCTCATCTCTATCTCCCGTCTTCTCCCACCCCCTAAGGTCAAAACCCTTCGAGGCCATTACATCGGAAGCGAGACTGATAAA
>NW_007407875.1:0-675 GCF_000475195.1 Diaphorina citri
TTTCAGTGTGAGCAAAAAATCAAGAGGTGTCTATGTACCTCCTTCATGAGGGCCATCAGGCCATAAATTTCAATTTTTTAGGAGTCGTAAACTAAATGAACCCTTGCCCTGGCTTTTATGATGGTTCCAATCTGAATATACAGGGTGTGTCACAAATTAGAATGGACCTGAATATCACATAGATACTCGTATATCATTTACATCTATTGATGGTGTAGCGTGTAGATAACATCTTCGAGCAGCCTAGGACACGTTTCGTTCTTGTTAGAACTCATCAGCTAGACATAGTTCTCAGGTGCTGGGTACTTTGGGAGTAGTGTTTAAACTGACTGATGAAAATTTTGGGGAAGTAGAAGAAGTTGTGCTCCGAAAAGTAACAATCTTGAGAATACCTACCAACTTTTGCGGAATTCGTACACTTTTCCGTCAGAATAGAACAAATATTTGATCATGACAACAAGCTTTTAATGCCTATCAACGCTAAACTGATTATGAAAGGGCTTCGGCGTTTCACCACCATATTTGAGAAATCGTAGGTAAGTATTTACCCCCATCGACAGCAATAGAAACACCATCAAATAAAAACGCAAGGCGAGCGCTATGAAATATATTAGGGGTGACATTTTTAACGAGATTTCCAGGTATTCCATTTTCAAACAATGGAGAACAAAATCT
>NW_007407876.1:0-675 GCF_000475195.1 Diaphorina citri
TCATTTGAATAGGATAAAAGAAAACTGTATTCGAATATTCCGTTGATATTTCTGTAAGTAATAATGCAGAATATTTTATAATGATTGGCATACAAGCTACAAACATTGAGAAAAGTAATGCGTGATAGATTATGGGTCAGGTATTAACCAAAATAAGTTTGGAAACCACTGTTATAAGTAAAGCTCAATACTTGGGTTTTTATAGAGGTATGTATATCTATGTGCAATACATAGGTCATAAATAGGTACAAGCTACAAACATTGAGAAAAGTAATGCGTAATAGATTATGGGTGAGGTATTAACCAAAATAAGTTTGGAAACCACTGTTATAAGTAAAGCTCAATACTTGGGTTTTTATAGAGGTATGTATACCTATGTGCAATAGGTACATAGGTTATAAATTTATAAGGGAAATAGATTTTTCACACCATAAGGAAAAACTTTTGAATGAATTTAGACAAGGATTCAAGGTACTAATTTAACACCAAAGATAAAACAGTTATTTTTCTAGAAACAGGAAGAATTAATCTAGAATACTTGGAAAAAATGGCTGAAATGCAAGGACATTATTTGATTTCACCCTTTGCACAAAATGTCACACTTCGTTAAACTTTTGCCTGAATTTTAGACCTACTTGAGTAGGAACCATAGTCACAAAATAATGAAAACTTTTT
>NW_007407877.1:0-675 GCF_000475195.1 Diaphorina citri
ATCTTTTAGCATTTAAGTTCATTATTTTCTATTGAAATTTTCAAAATTCAAACAGGTTTGGTAGCCGAGTATCATCTCGTCTAGCATACATCTGGTATAAAGGCCCATTTTACATTGTTTTATATGCTTTAAGTTTAATGCGTTCATTATTTTCAACCGAGTCACTAAACAATACCCACGTGTATTTCATCATTAGGTTTGAAATCAATATAGGAGCAAATAGAGCGCACGCTTGTGTGCTTTCGTGCACAATGATCTCAGGTTCAAATCTATGCAAAGGCTTCACGAACGGTCAGCCTAGCGTGAACTGCGTGAATACAATGCTGGGAATGTAGTTCACCAGAACATCAGCGAAAGAATGGCAGTCTCATCAATAGTCAGCAGAGGATCACGAGTTTCAAACTCCATGCTGTCTGAGCTTTTGACCTTTCTCAATTCAATTGCAGAACGCTTCCAGTCTCTGATTCTCAGCGAGCCCTGTAATATAGCAAAATAGCTACAAACTGTTCAATGCACGTAATAAATTTACGATGTATAAACGGTAAAGTGTGCAGAGATGAGCACAGATGGATCTCGGTTAGGTCAAGGTTCGACATTTAAATTCAAATGAGCCTCAGCCAATATAGGTGTATGTCCTCAAACTGAGTGGACGACTCTAACATTCCTTGTGAATTA
>NW_007407878.1:0-675 GCF_000475195.1 Diaphorina citri
AAGAAGCTTCCTTATACAGAGGTCAATGGACATGTGATCTAGCTAGGGGATGTTAAACACAAAGTAGACCAGCTTAGTCTGGCTGGGGGGCTAAACAGGGAGGATACCAGCCTGAAATTTCCCTTGCTAAAGAAAAAGGTTGAGGGCGAGTGGCATCCACTTGTAAAACTTGTAGCCAAAACCAAATGTCAGCCCAAAGCAATCACTCTAGTTAGGGCTGATTGAGAGGCTGACGAAAAACGCCGACCCCGTCTGAAGCTAAACAGGGAGGATACCAGCCTGAAATTTCCCTTGTTAAAGAAAAAAGTTGAGTGCGAAGGGCATCCACTTGTAAAACTTGTAGCCAAAACCAAATGTCAGCCCAAAGCAATCACCCTAGTTAGGGCTGATTGAGAGGCTGACGAAAAACGCCGACCCCGTCTGTACACGGGAAAAGGCGAAGAAGAATGTCGTTGTAGATTTGTATTGTATGTCATGAAATTTAATTTTCATTAATCACTGGAGAATGGAGCAGTTGCAAATGGGTACAAATTATAAATAAATGGTCGATTCCTATGTAAAAAGTTGGGAAAAATCCAAATCTGAGGTCAAAACTCTCGAAAAAATAACTGTAAAAGTTCGAAAATTCAAATTTTATTTTCCGTTCTAATGAAAGAGTTCAAATATGTGTGACGT
>NW_007407879.1:0-675 GCF_000475195.1 Diaphorina citri
TTATAATTTATAGGTGGGTTTAAAATTCCCACCCGGGGCGAACTTTATTTTAGGCTAGCCACTCACTATGAGGTAGACCTGATCAGGTCTACCTGATGAGCACACACACTATTAGGTGTACCTGTCAGGTCTACCTGAGACTGACTTTCTCCTACCCCTCCTTCTCTCTTCGGGTTGGGGATGATAAGATCTCAGTGGTTAACAGTTTCCTCTATCAAATAGTTCCCACAATTGGATCATAAATCATTGAAGTTAAGCAACGTTGCGCGTGGTTGGTATCCGGGTGGGTGACCATTTGGGGAATCGCGTGCTGCTGGCTTTTCCCGGCCCACTCAGGCGGGCGGCCAGCTTGTAGTGGAATGGAGACTGAAACCCTTGTCTCTAAAAACCTTAGCACCTAACCAGTGACGTTAAAGTTTTTAAATGACTTTATTTTCCAAAACGACAAAACATGCAGTCATATGAGTAAGTGTCCTATATTTTAACGATATAATTTGGGATATGCTGAGAATATATTTAAAGACCGCCACAAACACCTCACACACACTTATTGCTCGATGTTTGTTTATGTTGGAAGCATGTGTGAATTGCATCGTTAATACATGTCTTTGATGCCAGGCCCATTTTAAACATAGGTCCACGGGTCTAAGCTTAAAAATTTCTGAGCTCAGGGGC
>NW_007407880.1:0-675 GCF_000475195.1 Diaphorina citri
TACTATAGAACATAAAAATAAGCATCATTCAATAGGATAAGGAAAGTCGTGTGATGTTCACACCAGATTTTTTCTTTTCCTCTTTGAATCGCCAAAGAGAGAAAAGTTGAATCCGAATGAAGTGGATAGTAGAGAAGAGGAGAGTATTAGAATTGGAATGAAGGACATACAGGAAATGGCAAGAATGATTTCCAAGCTTGACCAGGCTAAGGACGAAATGGTTCATAAGAAAGATGACCAAGAAGAGTGAAGGAGTAGGTATAATTTAATTTTATTATCCACACACATACAGTGTACGTACGGATAAAAATGATTATTATAATTATAGCCCGCTGGATTAATCCACTAAGCCCCCAAACGTGGAACCATATAGACTTGAACTGGCTCGTAATGAACGATAATGTTTATGTACACCGTCTAATGGAGTGGACAGGGTGGATCAGAAGTGACCAAATGGGCATTGGGAATACTGACCCAAATCCGGCGTACCTATGTACCTACGTAAAAACCAAATGAGAAACTAGCCTCATTTGACGAAAACAAATGGGAACTTCTGTCATCCTGACAAAATCAATCTAGTAACCAAATAAGAAAGCTGACCACATTTGACGTAACAAAATGGAGAGACTCAACCTATCTGACGTAACCAAATAAAAACACTAACGTCAATGAACT
>NW_007407881.1:0-675 GCF_000475195.1 Diaphorina citri
CCATCATATTGAGGTGGCAGTATTTCTTTTCTCACAGAATGGGAGCTTCCCATATAAACAGTAGTAAAGTCCCTGCTCGGTACAACAATTTGTCCTCGAAGGCATCCTCTAAAATGTATGAGAATCTGAGAAAAGCACTTTCTGACATTGCTTTTCAAGATGATGGAAATTTCAGAGAATAAAACGCGTCAAGAAGTAATTTTATTGCACTCAAGTGTTCAAACTGATACTTCCAGGTGCATTACACTTTAATATAACTTTATAATTCCACTGCTAGCTTTAGAAGTTTTACTACACATTGCTATTTCCTTTCAACTTGCATTCGTTTGTTATGTACTCGTTTGACACCCCCGGCTCTATATAGATTACTAAACAGGTGTTTTTCAATTCATCCATGTTCGCAACATTAGAACTTTAGGTATTAGAGACTTTGTTTCACAAGCGTTGTAATATATTTGAAACTTCTCTTCTCCTCCTCATCATCAAGGCTGGTCGCAATGTATTTTAAATGGAAAAAATCTTCAAATTTTGAGGGCAAATTTGGGGTTGAAGGGTTGGAGATAGGACTACGCGCCTTATAGCTTTTTTCATCTACTTATTGAGAACTAATACCTCCCAAAATTTCTACTAAATTGGCCAACATTTTTTTTACACCTTTTTTATCCGTCGTACCTT
>NW_007407882.1:0-675 GCF_000475195.1 Diaphorina citri
TATGTTTTTTACATACTGTATATTGTATACAGTGTATGTGTATGTCTTCAAGGTTTGGTACTATGTATTTAGTGTAGATCGTACAGTGTGTCAATAAAGTATTTCACCGTCGTTCTTTCGTAGCAATGAAAGAACTGCTACATTAGACTATCGTGTTCTGTGTCGTAGCATGCCCATCCCGTAGTATACCTCTCATCATAACGGCGATAGGAGACACAAAGGTGTTGGGTCAACACGAGAACACCAGAAGGTAACCCGTTGAAATCTTTGATGCAATGGAAATATGAATGCACATCTTTTCGTCGAGTTTGGGAATGGAAGCAGGGACCTTTTGCATGGCAAGCAAGCGCGTCACCACCGTGCCCTAAATTCGTTTCATTTCGATCCCCGTACGGGGCGGATTTTATTCTAAACAGATAAGGTTCGTTCTCGTAACGGTTGGCTTTCTCCTATCCTGTCTTCCTTCTATCCCCGTTTTTCGGAACCATAAGACCTCCAGTTCCCTCGGGATATGAGTAATGCCCGAGAAATTCAGAGGGCTGAGAGTTTATGGGACAACCTGTATGCATACTGTGGATGTATGCTGTGTGTTGGCATTGCCCTTGCTTGAATAACACGTGATGGAGATTTATAGAAGAGGGAGAGAGAGAGAACACAACAAGTAGGAAGGAGAAG
>NW_007407883.1:0-675 GCF_000475195.1 Diaphorina citri
TTTGAAAACTAACAGGATGCATAGATCTGTTTTCACTTTTCAGATTACTGTGAATATGTGTGTAATGAATTGATGATGAGATGAGATTGTATAAAAATTTTTACTGTTGTCAAATATTTGTCCGCTTATAATTTTATTACGATCCCACATATTTATGTCTCGATCTTTCATGTTCGTTGTTTCATAGAGAGATTTGTATTCTATTTGTTTTCTAAATTCTAATTTCTGTTTTGTTGTTCACGGAATTCAAATGTTAAAACCTATTATACATTTTTTTTTCTCTCTCTCATCAAATTTTTGTCCTGTTAAACAACGATGAGACTTTTGTTAGGTACTGTTTCAGCAATATTATACTATTACTGTCAAATTTTGCAAATATTGATGAGATTTCATACCCTGTTTTTTTATCGCACAAACCAAGCTTCGTTTGGAACTCCTAGTTAAATTATGTATATACATGTTTTAAGCTCTCTAAAATTATTTTCTCCTTTTTCTTCTCAAAAAAGCACGTGAAAAATTAACCTAACAAGTGTCTTAGGTTTTTAAAAAGTCAAAAAACATCCATAAGAAGGGAAAAAAAGTTCAGAGAAAGTCTGAAAAAAACCTGGTTAGGTTTAACCTGACATTTTTTCCACCCAATGATTGAAAGTTTAAAACTAAAATACAAAATACATG
>NW_007407884.1:0-10000 GCF_000475195.1 Diaphorina citri
CTGTGGCAAACGCATCACGGAACGCTTCCTCCTCAAGGCGCTAGATCTGTTCTGGCACGAAGACTGTCTCAAATGCGGATGCTGTGATTGTAGACTAGGCGAGGTGGGATCCACGCTGTACCAGAAGGCCAACCTGATCCTGTGCAAACGAGACTACTTGAGGTAAGCCCACCGTGGCCGAATGGTCAAGAGTCGCTCAACCCGGAGGAGCTGGGTTCGAATCCCGGCCAGGGCGGAAATTTTCTCATCAAAATTTTCAGTTCTTGGATTGGGCATGGATGTAAAGGAGTGTGCCTTAAAGTAATGCGAAAGCGGTACGAAGGTATCTACAATCTTTTGAAGAAAAAAAAAAGGGTTTAACTTTACTGTATAACTGCTGAGGCCTTTAGTGATGGGGGTTTTACCCTCCATTCGGCGGAAAGCTAACTCATCCAGCCTGAGTGAGGCGGGAAAGAATTCAACTATCCAACCTTCAAGCCCACAGTCTCAAGTTAACTTAATGGTATGCGTCTCTCTGAAGAATATTCTTCTTTCAATCTCTCAAAGGTTTTGAACCATCATATCGCATCGTTTTAATGATTGCTTCTCTGTTCCTTGCTCACAGATTGTTCGGGACGACAGGCTATTGTGCCGCGTGTACCAAAGTGATACCTGCCTTTGAAATGGTCATGCGAGCCAAGAACAATGTGTACCATCTAGAGTGTTTTGCCTGTCAGCAATGCAACCATAGGTAAGTATTATGAGCATATAGAGAAAGCAACTTCTGTCCAAGGCTCTGGAAGGCTACTTCAGATTTTCTTTCAAATGCGACCCGCTCTAGCTAGAGGACAATTTGTCAAAAGTCGAAAATGAAAGATCCCTGACTTCTAATTCTTTCGAGTCCCGACAAGGGCTTTGGTCTATTCTTATATGATTTTTAAGAAGTGCAGTTTGTTATACACCATCAAAGATTGTTAATCGTAGTAAATATATTAAAATCTTTTCTATTCAATTCTACTATTGAAAAATCTGAGCTCCTTTTCTATATTCTATTCTACAATGCTGACCAGGGCTTTTTTCTATTCTATTATTATTTTAGATTCCATTCTAATTTTTCTCCGTTTTCTCCGCAGGTTTTGCGTGGGCGACAGGTTCTACCTGTGCGACAACAAGATCCTCTGTGAGTACGACTACGAGGAGCGGCAAGTGTTTGCCAACATCGCATACAACCCGTCTAGTCTAGCCCATCTTAGAAGGCAAGTCACTTTACAGGTACTTTGGATTCGAGAATAACTATGTCCTTTAAATTTAGCAAAATTAGAGTAGGGAAGCTTACAAGGATTAAACCAGCTCAGTCTGGCTGGGGGACTTTAAATAGGCAGTAGACCAGCTTAGTCTGGCTGGGGGACTTTAAATAGGCAGTAGACCAGCTTAGTCTGGCTGGGGGACTTTAAATAGGCAGTAGACCAGCTTAGTCTGGCTGGGGGACTTTAAATAGGCAGTAGACCAGCTTAGTCTGGCTGGGGGACTTTAAATAGGCAGTAGACCAGCTTAGTCTGGCTGGGGGACTTTAAATAGGCAGTAGACCAGCTTAGTCTGGCTGGGGGACTTTAAATAGGCAGTAGACCAGCTTAGTCTGGCTGGGGGACTTTAAATAGGCAGTAGACCAGCTTAGTCTGGCTGGGGGACTTTAAATAGGCAGTAGACCAGCTTAGTCTGGCTGGGGGACTTTAAATAGGCAGTAGACCAGCTTAGTCTGGCTGGGGGACTTTAAATAGGCAGTAGACCAGCTTAGTCTGGCTGGGGGACTTTAAATAGGCAGTAGACCAGCTTAGTCTGGCTGGGGGACTTTAAATAGGCAGTAGACCAGCTTAGTCTGGCTGGGGGACTTTAAATAGGCAGTAGACCAGCTTAGTCTGGCTGGGGGACTTTAAATAGGCAGTAGACCAGCTTAGTCTGGCTGGGGGACTTTAAATAGGCAGTAGACCAGCTTAGTCTGGCTGGGGGACTTTAAATAGGCAGTAGACCAGCTTAGTCTGGCTGGGGGACTTTAAATAGGCAGTAGACCAGCTTAGTCTGGCTGGGGGACTTTAAATAGGCAGTAGACCAGCTTAGTCTGGCTGGGGGACTTTAAATAGGCAGTAGACCAGCTTAGTCTGGCTGGGGGACTTTAAATAGGCAGTAGACCAGCTTAGTCTGGCTGGGGGACTTTAAATAGGCAGTAGACCAGCTTAGTCTGGCTGGGGGACTTTAAATAGGCAGTAGACCAGCTTAGTCTGGCTGGGGGACTTTAAATAGGCAGTAGACCAGCTTAGTCTGGCTGGGGGACTTTAAATAGGCAGTAGACCAGCTTAGTCTGGCTGGGGGACTTTAAATAGGCAGTAGACCAGCTTAGTCTGGCTGGGGGACTTTAAATAGGCAGTAGACCAGCTTAGTCTGGCTGGGGGACTTTAAATAGGCAGTAGACCAGCTTAGTCTGGCTGGGGGACTTTAAATAGGCAGTAGACCAGCTTAGTCTGGCTGGGGGACTTTAAATAGGCAGTAGACCAGCTTAGTCTGGCTGGGGGACTTTAAATAGGCAGTAGACCAGCTTAGTCTGGCTGGGGGACTTTAAATAGGCAGTAGACCAGCTTAGTCTGGCTGGGGGACTTTAAATAGGCAGTAGACCAGCTTAGTCTGGCTGGGGGACTTTAAATAGGCAGTAGACCAGCTTAGTCTGGCTGGGGGACTTTAAATAGGCAGTAGACCAGCTTAGTCTGGCTGGGGGACTTTAAATAGGCAGTAGACCAGCTTAGTCTGGCTGGGGGACTTTAAATAGGCAGTAGACCAGCTTAGTCTGGCTGGGGGACTTTAAATAGGCAGTAGACCAGCTTAGTCTGGCTGGGGGACTTTAAATAGGCAGTAGACCAGCTTAGTCTGGCTGGGGGACTTTAAATAGGCAGTAGACCAGCTTAGTCTGGCTGGGGGACTTTAAATAGGCAGTAGACCAGCTTAGTCTGGCTGGGGGACTTTAAATAGGCAGTAGACCAGCTTAGTCTGGCTGGGGGACTTTAAATAGGCAGTAGACCAGCTTAGTCTGGCTGGGGGACTTTAAATAGGCAGTAGACCAGCTTAGTCTGGCTGGGGGACTTTAAATAGGCAGTAGACCAGCTTAGTCTGGCTGGGGGACTTTAAATAGGCAGTAGACCAGCTTAGTCTGGCTGGGGGACTTTAAATAGGCAGTAGACCAGCTTAGTCTGGCTGGGGGACTTTAAATAGGCAGTAGACCAGCTTAGTCTGGCTGGGGGACTTTAAATAGGCAGTAGACCAGCTTAGTCTGGCTGGGGGACTTTAAATAGGCAGTAGACCAGCTTAGTCTGGCTGGGGGACTTTAAATAGGCAGTAGACCAGCTTAGTCTGGCTGGGGGACTTTAAATAGGCAGTAGACCAGCTTAGTCTGGCTGGGGGACTTTAAATAGGCAGTAGACCAGCTTAGTCTGGCTGGGGGACTTTAAATAGGCAGTAGACCAGCTTAGTCTGGCTGGGGGACTTTAAATAGGCAGTAGACCAGCTTAGTCTGGCTGGGGGACTTTAAATAGGCAGTAGACCAGCTTAGTCTGGCTGGGGGACTTTAAATAGGCAGTAGACCAGCTTAGTCTGGCTGGGGGACTTTAAATAGGCAGTAGACCAGCTTAGTCTGGCTGGGGGACTTTAAATAGGCAGTAGACCAGCTTAGTCTGGCTGGGGGACTT
The DNA here is from genome assembly GCF_000475195.1 of Diaphorina citri. NCBI lineage: Eukaryota > Metazoa > Arthropoda > Insecta > Hemiptera > Psyllidae > Diaphorina > Diaphorina citri. The sequence continues at coordinate 3,711 of NW_007407884.1, forward strand.
TAAATAGGCAGTAGACCAGCTTAGTCTGGCTGGGGGACTTTAAATAGGCAGTAGACCAGCTTAGTCTGGCTGGGGGACTTTAAATAGGCAGTAGACCAGCTTAGTCTGGCTGGGGGACTTTAAATAGGCAGTAGACCAGCTTAGTCTGGCTGGGGGACTTTAAATAGGCAGTAGACCAGCTTAGTCTGGCTGGGGGACTTTAAATAGGCAGTAGACCAGCTTAGTCTGGCTGGGGGACTTTAAATAGGCAGTAGACCAGCTTAGTCTGGCTGGGGGACTTTAAATAGGCAGTAGACCAGCTTAGTCTGGCTGGGGGACTTTAAATAGGCAGTAGACCAGCTTAGTCTGGCTGGGGGACTTTAAATAGGCAGTAGACCAGCTTAGTCTGGCTGGGGGACTTTAAATAGGCAGTAGACCAGCTTAGTCTGGCTGGGGGACTTTAAATAGGCAGTAGACCAGCTTAGTCTGGCTGGGGGACTTTAAATAGGCAGTAGACCAGCTTAGTCTGGCTGGGGGACTTTAAATAGGCAGTAGACCAGCTTAGTCTGGCTGGGGGACTTTAAATAGGCAGTAGACCAGCTTAGTCTGGCTGGGGGACTTTAAATAGGCAGTAGACCAGCTTAGTCTGGCTGGGGGACTTTAAATAGGCAGTAGACCAGCTTAGTCTGGCTGGGGGACTTTAAATAGGCAGTAGACCAGCTTAGTCTGGCTGGGGGACTTTAAATAGGCAGTAGACCAGCTTAGTCTGGCTGGGGGACTTTAAATAGGCAGTAGACCAGCTTAGTCTGGCTGGGGGACTTTAAATAGGCAGTAGACCAGCTTAGTCTGGCTGGGGGACTTTAAATAGGCAGTAGACCAGCTTAGTCTGGCTGGGGGACTTTAAATAGGCAGTAGACCAGCTTAGTCTGGCTGGGGGACTTTAAATAGGCAGTAGACCAGCTTAGTCTGGCTGGGGGACTTTAAATAGGCAGTAGACCAGCTTAGTCTGGCTGGGGGACTTTAAATAGGCAGTAGACCAGCTTAGTCTGGCTGGGGGACTTTAAATAGGCAGTAGACCAGCTTAGTCTGGCTGGGGGACTTTAAATAGGCAGTAGACCAGCTTAGTCTGGCTGGGGGACTTTAAATAGGCAGTAGACCAGCTTAGTCTGGCTGGGGGACTTTAAATAGGCAGTAGACCAGCTTAGTCTGGCTGGGGGACTTTAAATAGGCAGTAGACCAGCTTAGTCTGGCTGGGGGACTTTAAATAGGCAGTAGACCAGCTTAGTCTGGCTGGGGGACTTTAAATAGGCAGTAGACCAGCTTAGTCTGGCTGGGGGACTTTAAATAGGCAGTAGACCAGCTTAGTCTGGCTGGGGGACTTTAAATAGGCAGTAGACCAGCTTAGTCTGGCTGGGGGACTTTAAATAGGCAGTAGACCAGCTTAGTCTGGCTGGGGGACTTTAAATAGGCAGTAGACCAGCTTAGTCTGGCTGGGGGACTTTAAATAGGCAGTAGACCAGCTTAGTCTGGCTGGGGGACTTTAAATAGGCAGTAGACCAGCTTAGTCTGGCTGGGGGACTTTAAATAGGCAGTAGACCAGCTTAGTCTGGCTGGGGGACTTTAAATAGGCAGTAGACCAGCTTAGTCTGGCTGGGGGACTTTAAATAGGCAGTAGACCAGCTTAGTCTGGCTGGGGGACTTTAAATAGGCAGTAGACCAGCTTAGTCTGGCTGGGGGACTTTAAATAGGCAGTAGACCAGCTTAGTCTGGCTGGGGGACTTTAAATAGGCAGTAGACCAGCTTAGTCTGGCTGGGGGACTTTAAATAGGCAGTAGACCAGCTTAGTCTGGCTGGGGGACTTTAAATAGGCAGTAGACCAGCTTAGTCTGGCTGGGGGACTTTAAATAGGCAGTAGACCAGCTTAGTCTGGCTGGGGGACTTTAAATAGGCAGTAGACCAGCTTAGTCTGGCTGGGGGACTTTAAATAGGCAGTAGACCAGCTTAGTCTGGCTGGGGGACTTTAAATAGGCAGTAGACCAGCTTAGTCTGGCTGGGGGACTTTAAATAGGCAGTAGACCAGCTTAGTCTGGCTGGGGGACTTTAAATAGGCAGTAGACCAGCTTAGTCTGGCTGGGGGACTTTAAATAGGCAGTAGACCAGCTTAGTCTGGCTGGGGGACTTTAAATAGGCAGTAGACCAGCTTAGTCTGGCTGGGGGACTTTAAATAGGCAGTAGACCAGCTTAGTCTGGCTGGGGGACTTTAAATAGGCAGTAGACCAGCTTAGTCTGGCTGGGGGACTTTAAATAGGCAGTAGACCAGCTTAGTCTGGCTGGGGGACTTTAAATAGGCAGTAGACCAGCTTAGTCTGGCTGGGGGACTTTAAATAGGCAGTAGACCAGCTTAGTCTGGCTGGGGGACTTTAAATAGGCAGTAGACCAGCTTAGTCTGGCTGGGGGACTTTAAATAGGCAGTAGACCAGCTTAGTCTGGCTGGGGGACTTTAAATAGGCAGTAGACCAGCTTAGTCTGGCTGGGGGACTTTAAATAGGCAGTAGACCAGCTTAGTCTGGCTGGGGGACTTTAAATAGGCAGTAGACCAGCTTAGTCTGGCTGGGGGACTTTAAATAGGCAGTAGACCAGCTTAGTCTGGCTGGGGGACTTTAAATAGGCAGTAGACCAGCTTAGTCTGGCTGGGGGACTTTAAATAGGCAGTAGACCAGCTTAGTCTGGCTGGGGGACTTTAAATAGGCAGTAGACCAGCTTAGTCTGGCTGGGGGACTTTAAATAGGCAGTAGACCAGCTTAGTCTGGCTGGGGGACTTTAAATAGGCAGTAGACCAGCTTAGTCTGGCTGGGGGACTTTAAATAGGCAGTAGACCAGCTTAGTCTGGCTGGGGGACTTTAAATAGGCAGTAGACCAGCTTAGTCTGGCTGGGGGACTTTAAATAGGCAGTAGACCAGCTTAGTCTGGCTGGGGGACTTTAAATAGGCAGTAGACCAGCTTAGTCTGGCTGGGGGACTTTAAATAGGCAGTAGACCAGCTTAGTCTGGCTGGGGGACTTTAAATAGGCAGTAGACCAGCTTAGTCTGGCTGGGGGACTTTAAATAGGCAGTAGACCAGCTTAGTCTGGCTGGGGGACTTTAAATAGGCAGTAGACCAGCTTAGTCTGGCTGGGGGACTTTAAATAGGCAGTAGACCAGCTTAGTCTGGCTGGGGGACTTTAAATAGGCAGTAGACCAGCTTAGTCTGGCTGGGGGACTTTAAATAGGCAGTAGACCAGCTTAGTCTGGCTGGGGGACTTTAAATAGGCAGTAGACCAGCTTAGTCTGGCTGGGGGACTTTAAATAGGCAGTAGACCAGCTTAGTCTGGCTGGGGGACTTTAAATAGGCAGTAGACCAGCTTAGTCTGGCTGGGGGACTTTAAATAGGCAGTAGACCAGCTTAGTCTGGCTGGGGGACTTTAAATAGGCAGTAGACCAGCTTAGTCTGGCTGGGGGACTTTAAATAGGCAGTAGACCAGCTTAGTCTGGCTGGGGGACTTTAAATAGGCAGTAGACCAGCTTAGTCTGGCTGGGGGACTTTAAATAGGCAGTAGACCAGCTTAGTCTGGCTGGGGGACTTTAAATAGGCAGTAGACCAGCTTAGTCTGGCTGGGGGACTTTAAATAGGCAGTAGACCAGCTTAGTCTGGCTGGGGGACTTTAAATAGGCAGTAGACCAGCTTAGTCTGGCTGGGGGACTTTAAATAGGCAGTAGACCAGCTTAGTCTGGCTGGGGGACTTTAAATAGGCAGTAGACCAGCTTAGTCTGGCTGGGGGACTTTAAATAGGCAGTAGACCAGCTTAGTCTGGCTGGGGGACTTTAAATAGGCAGTAGACCAGCTTAGTCTGGCTGGGGGACTTTAAATAGGCAGTAGACCAGCTTAGTCTGGCTGGGGGACTTTAAATAGGCAGTAGACCAGCTTAGTCTGGCTGGGGGACTTTAAATAGGCAGTAGACCAGCTTAGTCTGGCTGGGGGACTTTAAATAGGCAGTAGACCAGCTTAGTCTGGCTGGGGGACTTTAAATAGGCAGTAGACCAGCTTAGTCTGGCTGGGGGACTTTAAATAGGCAGTAGACCAGCTTAGTCTGGCTGGGGGACTTTAAATAGGCAGTAGACCAGCTTAGTCTGGCTGGGGGACTTTAAATAGGCAGTAGACCAGCTTAGTCTGGCTGGGGGACTTTAAATAGGCAGTAGACCAGCTTAGTCTGGCTGGGGGACTTTAAATAGGCAGTAGACCAGCTTAGTCTGGCTGGGGGACTTTAAATAGGCAGTAGACCAGCTTAGTCTGGCTGGGGGACTTTAAATAGGCAGTAGACCAGCTTAGTCTGGCTGGGGGACTTTAAATAGGCAGTAGACCAGCTTAGTCTGGCTGGGGGACTTTAAATAGGCAGTAGACCAGCTTAGTCTGGCTGGGGGACTTTAAATAGGCAGTAGACCAGCTTAGTCTGGCTGGGGGACTTTAAATAGGCAGTAGACCAGCTTAGTCTGGCTGGGGGACTTTAAATAGGCAGTAGACCAGCTTAGTCTGGCTGGGGGACTTTAAATAGGCAGTAGACCAGCTTAGTCTGGCTGGGGGACTTTAAATAGGCAGTAGACCAGCTTAGTCTGGCTGGGGGACTTTAAATAGGCAGTAGACCAGCTTAGTCTGGCTGGGGGACTTTAAATAGGCAGTAGACCAGCTTAGTCTGGCTGGGGGACTTTAAATAGGCAGTAGACCAGCTTAGTCTGGCTGGGGGACTTTAAATAGGCAGTAGACCAGCTTAGTCTGGCTGGGGGACTTTAAATAGGCAGTAGACCAGCTTAGTCTGGCTGGGGGACTTTAAATAGGCAGTAGACCAGCTTAGTCTGGCTGGGGGACTTTAAATAGGCAGTAGACCAGCTTAGTCTGGCTGGGGGACTTTAAATAGGCAGTAGACCAGCTTAGTCTGGCTGGGGGACTTTAAATAGGCAGTAGACCAGCTTAGTCTGGCTGGGGGACTTTAAATAGGCAGTAGACCAGCTTAGTCTGGCTGGGGGACTTTAAATAGGCAGTAGACCAGCTTAGTCTGGCTGGGGGACTTTAAATAGGCAGTAGACCAGCTTAGTCTGGCTGGGGGACTTTAAATAGGCAGTAGACCAGCTTAGTCTGGCTGGGGGACTTTAAATAGGCAGTAGACCAGCTTAGTCTGGCTGGGGGACTTTAAATAGGCAGTAGACCAGCTTAGTCTGGCTGGGGGACTTTAAATAGGCAGTAGACCAGCTTAGTCTGGCTGGGGGACTTTAAATAGGCAGTAGACCAGCTTAGTCTGGCTGGGGGACTTTAAATAGGCAGTAGACCAGCTTAGTCTGGCTGGGGGACTTTAAATAGGCAGTAGACCAGCTTAGTCTGGCTGGGGGACTTTAAATAGGCAGTAGACCAGCTTAGTCTGGCTGGGGGACTTTAAATAGGCAGTAGACCAGCTTAGTCTGGCTGGGGGACTTTAAATAGGCAGTAGACCAGCTTAGTCTGGCTGGGGGACTTTAAATAGGCAGTAGACCAGCTTAGTCTGGCTGGGGGACTTTAAATAGGCAGTAGACCAGCTTAGTCTGGCTGGGGGACTTTAAATAGGCAGTAGACCAGCTTAGTCTGGCTGGGGGACTTTAAATAGGCAGTAGACCAGCTTAGTCTGGCTGGGGGACTTTAAATAGGCAGTAGACCAGCTTAGTCTGGCTGGGGGACTTTAAATAGGCAGTAGACCAGCTTAGTCTGGCTGGGGGACTTTAAATAGGCAGTAGACCAGCTTAGTCTGGCTGGGGGACTTTAAATAGGCAGTAGACCAGCTTAGTCTGGCTGGGGGACTTTAAATAGGCAGTAGACCAGCTTAGTCTGGCTGGGGGACTTTAAATAGGCAGTAGACCAGCTTAGTCTGGCTGGGGGACTTTAAATAGGCAGTAGACCAGCTTAGTCTGGCTGGGGGACTTTAAATAGGCAGTAGACCAGCTTAGTCTGGCTGGGGGACTTTAAATAGGCAGTAGACCAGCTTAGTCTGGCTGGGGGACTTTAAATAGGCAGTAGACCAGCTTAGTCTGGCTGGGGGACTTTAAATAGGCAGTAGACCAGCTTAGTCTGGCTGGGGGACTTTAAATAGGCAGTAGACCAGCTTAGTCTGGCTGGGGGACTTTAAATAGGCAGTAGACCAGCTTAGTCTGGCTGGGGGACTTTAAATAGGCAGTAGACCAGCTTAGTCTGGCTGGGGGACTTTAAATAGGCAGTAGACCAGCTTAGTCTGGCTGGGGGACTTTAAATAGGCA
>NW_007407885.1:0-675 GCF_000475195.1 Diaphorina citri
TTTCTTGACCCCGCCGGGAATCGAACCCGGGTCTCTCGCGTGCAAGGCGAGTGCAGTGACCACTACGCCATGGGAGCTTTACAACTCTCAATACCAAAGTATCTCTCTCTCTCGCTCTCTCTCTTTCTAGGTATGTCTCTATAAGGAAGACAAGGCCAACCGGATTCTTCTCTCTTTCTCTCTCTCAAAAATCAGTTTCTCTTTCATCTCTCTCGCTCTCTTTCTCTCTCTCTCTCTCTCTCTCTCTCTCTCTCTCTCTCATGTTTAAATTCCAATCATATACACAAGTGGTCAACAGGTTTACGTTTGAATCGAAATCCAGAGCTCGTATAACTTTCAAGATTTTAGACTGAATTAGAGATGAATAAAGAGTGAGTGAGTTATGAAAAAAGAACTACTCTTTTCAGTGAACTACTCAGTCAATGAGTCAGATCTTAACTCCTTATAGAGACTTAGGAGGGAGGACACATTCTATGTACCTAAATGCAAAACTAACTATCTGTAGGGTTTGAGTCAGCCCGTAGTGTCGATAGATGTCGATCGACTTTGTGTGGACATAACTCAAAAAGTAAATAGGTAAGTAAACTAATAAATAACTGAATAAATAAATAATGAAGATAATGGGTCGGAAGGTAATCATAAGAATATTTGCAAAAATAATTCCAATAATAATAA
>NW_007407886.1:0-675 GCF_000475195.1 Diaphorina citri
TACATGAAGACTTTGTCTACTATATCGTCTATTTTCTATTTAATCCTTTCATCTCTCTGAAAATCCAGATCAACCAAGTGCAGAAAAATAATTGCAGATTAATATGCGGTATGTCTAGTACTCCGCAATAGCATGTTGCACGATGCTGTGGTAATGCATCATAATTATAGCAACAACAAAACATCTTAGCCTACGTTTATAGGTATAGGTAGTTATACACATTAGATTCCCAGCCCAGTATCACTGTGATTTGAATGATGATCATGTTTTGTCGTCTCAGCCAGAGGCGTAGGTACTGCTTATGTTAGGTAGGAAAGGCCCTAGATATCAGGTTATTAAATATGAATGTTGCAAATCAATAAATTATACCTACAGCTAGTATTGGAAATGTAGACAAATATTTTGGTAGGTAAATGAAAATTTGAGGCCAAAAATGTACATCACTATACTCGTAATGGACATCTGTAAGATAAGAGACAAGAAACCCATTGTGGTCTCTTATCATTATCACCCATTTGGTGAGGGACATACAACGGGATGAGCATGCTACAACACAGACCACATGAGTCTAACGTAGCTATCTTATTGCTACGAAGTAAAAACAAGCTGGGTCCGTCCCTCCGGGAATTTTTTAGCCCGTAGTTTATTCGATCGTGATTAGAGAAAATCAGTACC
>NW_007407887.1:0-675 GCF_000475195.1 Diaphorina citri
CAAAGATGCAGCTTTCAGCCTGGAGAGATCCCGGAGAGAATCGCTGAATTGGGAATCTTTTTAATCTATGTGTAGTGTGGACTTTAAGGATTTTACGGTCACGTGCAAACAATTCGAAGTAGATAGATTGACTTTAGAACTTTTTTAAAGAGATAACCATTTTTCCATTAAGAATAGAGCCAACTGGAAAACTAAAGGCATGTTCTTGAAAACAACACGAGATTTTATTTGTTAGGTTGGTATCAGAATTGCCAAGAGCCTTCTTTACATTCGATTACAGCCTCCTTGACTAACACTATGATGTCTATAATTTTTCACTATGGTAATGGCGCTACTGGTCACTACTCAATCAAACAGCTGAGCTACATGCAACACTTTTTGAAGATTTTATGATGTTTAGTAAAGCTGTAAACTTCGGCATATCACAAGGAAGGAAAAAAATCTAGCATAATTTGAATATATCAAAGAAATAGATCACTTTTAAGACCATAACATCACACCATCAAGCAAAGATTAATAAAGCCACATCTTAAGCCCGGTATAAACGCTCTGACATGTTTCTGAACTTGGTCTTGCGACAAGTTGTGTTAGTATGCAATTTTTGCATAAATTTCACATATTTAGCCCAGAAATTTGTGCAAATGTAGCAAAATTTAAATCAAATTTGAAGTTTAA
>NW_007407888.1:0-675 GCF_000475195.1 Diaphorina citri
AAGGAACGAGAAGAAAGAGGACGAAGGGGAGGAAGAAGAAAAGAAGACGCTGAAGAGGAGGAGAAAGAGTGGAAAAAGAAGGAACAAAAGAAGCAGCATCAGAAGAAGAAGTGGGATGAAAAGAGAAAGAACAAAATGGATGAAGGATGTAGAAAGAAATAAGAAGAAACAAAAGAGGGACAAGGAAAAGGAGGAGGAGGATTAGGAAAGGAAGACGGGGAATTATTAGGAGAGGCGGAAGAAGGAACAAAAGAAGGGCAGGGAGAAGTAAAAGGAAGAAGGAGGAGGAGGAGAAGGAAAAGAAGCAGAAGAAGAAGTAGGAGGAGATTTCGAGTTTTAAAACTGTTTAATACCCTTTTATTAGTCAACCACCCTCCTGAGACTTTGACTTATATCCTGAGGGAGGTTAAACAATGTTAAACGTGTCCAAATAACCTTAAGTGCCTTACCATAAAAGCTCTCGGTATCTCCTTTAATCTGAACGTACGAGAGAGAGTATTAAATTGAAACAAAATGGGAATTATCCGAGGAAACGTTTGTTATACTTAACTAACTAACTACCTAACTACCGATACCGACTACCTATGTATAATTATTTCTGTATTATCCGTGTGTTGCTAAAACTCTTGACGTTCGTGCGCCTTCCGGCACGCTTGATACGTGTTTTATCTAAGC
>NW_007407889.1:0-675 GCF_000475195.1 Diaphorina citri
CATGAACGTTCATTCACCTACTCTGAAATACAAACCACTTCCTATTAACATCCCAAGATTCTACGGAAAACACGAAGAAGATCCAAACGAATTCTTGGAGAAATGCGAATCTAATCTAATAGCTGCAGCCTGTCCACCCGAACAATGGCTCTATGCAGTGACTCCACAGTTACAAGAACGTGCTAAACATTGGTGGATTGCACAAAAGATAACATGCAAGACTTGGGAAGATTTCACAGTACGTTTCACTAAATATTTCAACGGACCATCGCAACTGGTACGTGCCCAAGCCCAGTTTTACGGTGAAACACAACAGGACAACGAACAATGCGAGAGATTCATTGGAAAAAAACTTCAAATGTGGCGAAGATTAAACCCTCACCTCGATGACCACCACGCTATCGCGTCAATAATACAAATGATGAAACCGGCTATTCGACCTTATTTAATCACGACGCCGCCAAGATCAATTGAACAATTGCTATTAATAACTTCTGAAATAGAAAGAGACTGCGCACAACCACACACCAAAGATTACCATTCTTTCCACAATACACAAAAAAGAAACACAGAATACAACAAGAAACCAGAACCTGCCCGTCATTCGAAGTCAGAACCTCTCCGTCACAGCGCTCCTAAGTGTCATTTCTGCCCTGACTACCATTTCCACAGGGA
>NW_007407890.1:0-675 GCF_000475195.1 Diaphorina citri
AGTTAAAATAATACACATAGAAAGCGTCCGAAGATAGAACGCAACATACTGCATACAGGGGGTAACTGATAGTTTGTTCACCTGTATATACAGGTGTAACTTTGAATCACATTTGATCTGTAAGTATTTTATTTGGAACAAAAGAGGAGTGTGAGGAGGAAGAAGAAGACGAAGAAGAAGAAGAAGAAGAAGAAGAAGAAGAAGAAGAAGAAGAAGAAGAAGTCTAATAAAGAGAAGATAAAGAAAGGGAAGTGATAAGGAAGGAGAAAGCTGAGAAAGAGAAGTGAAAAAGAAGAGGAAGAAATGGAAGGAAGAAGGGAGAGGAGAAGATTTTGAGGCAGGTGTATACAGGTTTGAATCACATTTGATCTGTAAGTATTTTATTTGGAACAAAAGAGGAGCGTGAGGAGGAAGAAGAAGACGAAGGAGGAGAAGAAGAAGAAGTCTAATAAAGAGGAGATAGTGATAAGGAAGGAGAAAGCTGAGAAAGAGAAGTGGAAAAGAAGAGGAAGAAATGGAAGGAAGAAGGGAGAGGAGAAGATTTTGAGGACGGAGTGAGAATAGGAAATACTTTTTTGGAGGAGGAAGCAAAAAGGAGGAGGGAAGGAGAAGGAAGAGGATAAGGGATGATGTTTTTATTATTATTTTTTATTATTATTATTATTATTATTTATT
>NW_007407891.1:0-675 GCF_000475195.1 Diaphorina citri
CTTGCAATGAATGTGGGAAATCTTTTTCAAGAAAGGACAACCTCAAAAGACACTCCAATTCTTGTCAAAGTGTATCCTAGAAGAAAATTAAACTTCCATGTAATTTCTCTGGCTGCTCTGTCCTGTGTTTCCACTCGAATTGATTTGATAGACCATATGGTTCGAATGCACCAGTCGTCTTCTATTCAATCTTGTCAGTTCTGTAAAGGTGGGGGTGAAAATATACAACAATAGGTAATTTTTATTGGCAAAAAACAGTGGTATATGGGAGAAAAACAAAGTGAACTAGGTGCTAGGTGGTGGTGACAAAACGAGACTACTAAATTACAGCGTTGCCAAATGGCATGAATGAATGGGGGGAACACAAAAACCCAAATAGGGGAAATCACCCCAAAATATAAAAGATACTTAAACAGTTCAAAGAGTTCAAAGATGGATCTGCCAAGGCTCATCGCAAAACTGTTGGTTTTGGTGGTCATTTACCTTCAGCAAAGACATCTACTGATAAAAGAATAAAAAGCCAGGAAACACTTTTTATATTCAAGAAGAAAAACTCGATAATTTTTATTTTTCAGAAGCACAGACAACACATTTTTTCATTACAGAAAAACACTAACCTCAAATCTGATTATTTATTTATAAACAAAAATATGAGCTCAAGAGGTGCTGCCACCA
>NW_007407892.1:0-675 GCF_000475195.1 Diaphorina citri
GGCACAATTTGATTTGCTTTGTGTCAAGTTTTGGCAGCATATTTCATTCCACAGGAATTTTCCTTAAGATGAATTCTCCTTAAAGCTTTAAACTTGTCCTCCCTTCCTCTTTCTTTAATTTTCCTCTTCATTTTCATCATCTAATCGGAAGTTGCAGTTTACCAAACTATTTCTCTATCCTAACTAGTGTAGCTATACTATTTCTCTATCCTAACTACTCTAGCTATACTAACAAGCTTGTCTACATTTCCCGGTAAATAGTTTCTCTCTAACTTGTTGGGTTGAAAGTTTCTTTGCTAGAAGTTAGGTCCGTATACAGAGTGCTGCAAGTTCTATTGACGGATATAGGTATCCTAAGGGTAGGTATGTCTTTGTTTTCAAAATCCTCTTTCAAAAGGAACAAAAACAAGAAATTGCAGCAGCCCCCCCACTTTTACCTTTTATTTTGTTCATAAATCTAGGTATTTTCAAGTTTCTCATTAATTTTCCTTGTCATTAGAAAAGCCCAACTATTTTCAGACATTTTATTTCCAGAATATTTTCAGACATTTTCTTATTTCCAGAATTTTATATCCTTCTCAAAAGTCAAATAAAAATTATGTGGAACACAAGCTGTCCTAACAGTCCACAAAGGGTAACTCGTGCTGTTGAAAAAAGGAAAAATATTAAACTTTA
>NW_007407893.1:0-675 GCF_000475195.1 Diaphorina citri
GCTTGTCGTAGTGCGTTCTGGAATTGGACCACTTCCAGGGCCTCCAGGTCTGCCTGATGTGAATGAGGGCGGAGTATTAAATTTCCACTTGCTAGTACCTCTGTTGCTGAAATAGACGGATAGCAACCGTATCGTATACTGAGCGGGGAGTGCCTGCTTGCAGAGCAGCTTGTCGTAGTGCGTTCTGGAATTGGACCACTTCCAGGGCCTCCAGGTCTGCCTGATGTGAATGAGGGCGGAGTATTTCCACTTGCTTGTACCTCTGTTGCTGAAATAGACGGATAGCAACCGTATCGTATACTGAGCGGGGAGTGCCTGCTTGCAGAGCAGCTTGTCGTAGTGCGTTCTGGAATTGGACCACTTCCAGGGCCTCCAGGTCTGCCTGATGTGATGAGGGCGGAGTATTTCCACTTGCTAGTACCTCTGTTGCTGAAATAGACGGATAGCAACCGTATCGTATACTGAGCGGGGAGTGCCTGCTTGCAGAGCAGCTTGTCGTAGTGCGTTCTGGAATTGGACCACTTTCAGGGCCTCCAGGTCTGCCTGGTGTGAATGAGGGCGGAGTATTTCCACTTGCTTGTACCTCTGTTGCTGAAGTAGACGGATAGCAACCGTATCGTATACTGAGCGGGGAGTGCCTGCTTGCAGAGCAGCTTGTCTTAGTGCGTTCTGGAA
>NW_007407894.1:0-675 GCF_000475195.1 Diaphorina citri
TAAGGGTTGGGCACTGAGCAGATAGTTTTTACTAAAAAGCGTAGGTTTGCAGGTTACCTGGTTTGCTGGAGGTAGGTAGGTACGGTATAGGTTGAGTATAGTGACAACATGCCAGTCTGTGGTGGCTGAGGAAATAAGATGAGATTTTTGAGATAAGAAAATGATGGGATAATTTTGTGACTTTTGTGAGATAAGATTGTGTTGAAGAGACTTTGTGATGACTTGATGAGAAAATGATGTCATAAGATTTTGAAATACATTGCTGTAGGTATTGGCTGGTAAGAAAGTGATGGGACAAGATGTTGTGAAATAATAACATGATAGCTAATTTTGATATAAAGCGCGGTCCACACACGCTAGGTACATATCTCCCAAATTCGTTCTCTAACCTGGTCTTTCAACAGATCTTTGTGAGTATTTGGGCAAACTTCAGGTCTAAGCTCTAAACAAGTAAAATTTACACAAATGTCGGACATACTCGGAATGATCTGTGGAAAGCCCAAGTTGGGAGACCAAGACTATAATAGGTATTTATATATGTCGAACGACCGTCAACAAAGAGACCTCAAGCCGCCCATCGAAACACTCAAACACCTATGTACAAAAACACGAATACCACTCATAATATCTCGACACCCATATATGGAAATAAAAAAATAAATGAATTACTTTAAA
>NW_007407895.1:0-675 GCF_000475195.1 Diaphorina citri
CTACCAGCTGTACCAATACGTGCTTTGTGTGCTTTCTGATAACAGCCATAATATTGGTCATACCTATACTGTTATCTGACTTGGGGTGAACATCTTGGGTGCTAGGTCTACCTTAGCAACTAGATAGTAAATATGTATAGTTATAGTTGACTCATAATCACATTAAAAGAAATCCTAGGTAAATACGAAGGTGTATCTCTCCAGTTAACTAGAAGATAACCAACTCCATATCTACAAGTTCGAGCGATAGGAGGTTCTATTTCTTCCAACTTCCAATGTTTTTTTTTATTTCATTTTATTTCAATTTATTTAATAATCCTTGTAAGTAACCATATTAAACCAGATAACAAAGAATATTATATAAATTCACTCTGGTCTTTCAGTTTTGTACTTGTACCCAATAAATTGGTAGGAATATAGAGACTTAATTTTTTATTACATATATCTGTGACAAGGCGACAACTGACAAATAATAGGTACGACAGTTTTTCTGCGCTTGAAATTTAAACGGAGGCTCAGTGCCAGTCGATCGTGGAACAGGCCACGATAAAGTTATTTAAGATATCTTTTTCTTCCAACTTACCAACCTCTTTAACTTTATGGAGTCCCATGACACAGTGGGTATCTCTGTTACAAATCTCCGGATATCTCGAAATCCTACGGTTTGTCAGATCG
>NW_007407896.1:0-675 GCF_000475195.1 Diaphorina citri
TTCCCCAATTTCTCTCCCCGCGTATAGGTACCTACTTGATTACCTATATGCCAGGTAAAGACAAAAGGCAGCGTCTCGCCAAGCGCCGCGCCTTTTGAAATTTAATGCCAACTGGAGGATCAATCCATCCTGCAAATAAAAATCTTCGGAAAGGGAGGCCCGGCCAGCTTAGCTAGCTTGGAGGGTAGCGCGTCGGCCTTGAAAGCGCTAGGTCGCGAGTTTGATTCCGTACGGGGCGGATTTTATCCTCAACAGATGAGTTTCGTTCTCGGAACGGCTGGCTTTCGCCTGTCCTGTCATGATTGTAGCCAAGATCCCCAATGGATAGACACCCTAACAACAAGAAAAAAAAAGTAAAAATAAATACAATAGTTCTGTTGTAATTGTGTAAAGTATCCCCTGGAACAATATGGAATATGCGCGTATGTACAATCATGTACGGCAAATAAATCGAAATGTAATATAGCGAACATACTACCTACCCTATAATTTTGGCTTCTTGCACGGAAATTGACAACACAAAATGTGACACAAGAGTCTCCAATGTTTACATCGAAGGAAAACTACCGGACCTAATGATTCCCAAATGATTTTCCACATTTCAAATAAGACGAAGAAACACCATCGTCAAAAGATCATAACCTCTAATGCACATTTCATCATTACGTCCTCTAT
>NW_007407897.1:0-608 GCF_000475195.1 Diaphorina citri
ACTGCTTGAGCCACTGAGGTTGGTTCGTTTTGTTATTTCATAAAACCTATATAAATAGGTAACCTACTTACTTGAATAATAATAAAAAAAAAAATCTCAAAGTTTCAAATTCTCGTTTTGTTATTCCATAAAACCCATAGGTAAAAATAATATAGGTACCGAGGGGTTGGGTAAGGTAGGGGGGGCGTGAAAAAATGAGAGTATGCCCAAAGGGGGCGCCATGCAAAATTTTGAGAACCACTGTTCTAATGAATAGAAGCATCCTCAGCGGAGCCTTGACCAAAGTACCGACCCTTGCAGAAAATTGTTAGTATTTTTTTTTTTTTTTTTTTTTTTGAGATGGTCGATGGTGTCAGCGAGGGTCAAAGGTCCATGGTCTATGGTCGCCGTTGTGGCCACACACTTAGGTGTAGGGGCAAACAGCCCTAAAGGATGGGTTAAGCTTCTACGAATCTATGAAGGTCGGGAGAATGAACTAAGTTAGCCCACTTATAAGAGTGGACTTTTTGTGTACGTCGGTAGTTCAAGTCCCCCATCTTCTCAACTATAGGCACGTTTTACTTAACCACCTTGTATATAATTTTAGTCCGGGTAAATATTACCGAGCT
>NW_007407898.1:0-675 GCF_000475195.1 Diaphorina citri
CATAGTAACGAACGAAAGGAAACCCTCTAAGTCAAAGTTGACACCTCAGAAACCAGAAACTTCCGTGTCAGTTATCATGTGTCAATGAATATGTACTAGAAAACACCTTCTGCAGTTCTCAAGACAGCCCTGATTCCAACCAGCAACTGATAAGTTGATATCTTGGTCGCTAGTGCATAGGATATTGTAAGTACACATCTTTTTCATTAGATGGATCAAGAGATCGGCCTATTTATCATGACGCGATGTTGTGATAGCTTTAGTATAATCTTCGTGTGCCACCATAGTCGGTTTACTTTGTGCTTGTTTCGTTAAGTAGGTAGCTGAGAATACTATCTACTCCTCCAGTGGAATGAGTTTCTCCACCATTATTCTATCCAAATTCTCACAGTAGCCCGGAATTGAACCAGCACTCTCTCGCTCATTAGGGGAGTGCCTAAATCGCTACGCTCCATCAAGATAAGTTAAGCTGTGCGCAAACAAAGTCGACTTCGACTGAAACCGTACACTGCCTCGACAATGTAGATTCACCTGGTCGATCGACCATCGATAATGTGTTTACACAGTTTTAGATATCTATGTACCGACTACATTAATTATGTAGATATAAACTCCAAACGTGAAACTCTTGTCTCTCTTACACATGGAACGACTTTTGCAATTCAGAAGAGTTGA
>NW_007407899.1:0-675 GCF_000475195.1 Diaphorina citri
TATGTCCTCTGTGTTGGTGTGTTAGGATAGGGCATATTATGTCCACTGTGTTATAGTGTGTTAGGATAGGGCTCGCAGTTTTGTATCATGTTACATAGGGGACACTTATATCTCGACTTAGCATAGGAGCAGAGGCGTATCTTACATTAGGGGAAAAATACTGATAGGGCGCCACAAGTTTTAGGAGACCAGTAAATATGGTTGGTTGGTTGGTATCAAATGCTGGGAATTGACTATCAGGTCATTTTCCTCCTCGCGTCCCAATATTTTGCGATGATGTTGTCTTGATCCGTGAGTTCTGGGCATGTCTGCAGGTGGTCTGCATTCATGACAGCTTGTTGAATGCAGTGTGGACAGGTAGGGGATTCTCTGCAGCCTATACGGTTGAGGTGTTGGGCAAGACAATCATGACCTGTCTTCAGGCGGAAGGTGGCGGAAGACCAGTAAATATAAATAGAGTACTCAATTATTGGGTTATTTCCCCTGATTTATGGTGTATTTCACCAACCTTCTTTTCACCTCCTATAACAGCCTGTCAGCTCAACAGCCCTGGTAAGCGTACACAAATCAAATGGAACTTAACAGGCTGTTAGCTTAACAGGCCTGGTAAGCGTACACAAATCAAATGGAACATAACAGGCTCTTAGCTTGACAGGCCTGGTAAGCGTACACAAA
>NW_007407900.1:0-675 GCF_000475195.1 Diaphorina citri
TTATCTTGAGCGATATCAAAAGTTTAGATATCCTCATCCGCCCATCCCTTCTATTCCTTGTCTGAGATGACTTTGATAATGATTCCGACCAAATTGACTTTGAAATGTTTTATATCAGTCGGAAATATTATACGTTCCATTGACTTTGAGAGAAGAGAAAACACAAGTGCATTTGACCTTTGCTGCTAATAATTCTCATTTGATTGTTTTAGCAAAAGCAAACTTGTTAATTATATTGAGATTTACTGAACAACCTGATTTTCGAAGCCCAGGTGATCGGGACTGGAACTTTACCTTGGGAGAAATCGCTCCTTCTAAGGAATACTTCAAATTTTCAATATCACTAAAGTTAAGAATGCCCGATTACGGCAGGGAAAAAAGAGCATTTATTATTATGATTGTCCAATACGTTTTTCAGCTATCGTAGGTAAATATCTTAACTACAGGGCTTGAAAGTTGGATTATTCTGTTTTTCCAGTTAACCCCTATTTTACTGTAAACCCACAAATAAAACTGTTAGGTACCTTTATAAATAAGTATTATTATGATTGTCCAATACGTTTTTCAGCTATCGTAGGTAAATATCTTAACTACAGAGCTTGAAAGTTGGATTATTCTGTTTTTCCAGTTAACCCCTATTTTACTGTAAACCCACAAATAAAACTGTTAGGTACC
>NW_007407901.1:0-675 GCF_000475195.1 Diaphorina citri
ATCCAGCTGGTTGTGAGGCACGGCCATCTGCACAATAGGCCGTACCGGGTGTCTAGGAGCATTCTTCATGGAGGCCTTAGAGCCCCCTCTATGAGGAAAATAGGGGCCCATGGGAATAGCATCAGAGCTCTCTTGGAAAGCGGCATGACAGTGGTAGAGTAGAGGAACCAGGATCTTTACCATCTCTGCTGTCAGTATCATGGACATCTCTTTGAGTAGCTCTGAAATAGCAAAGATTAGGAGTTCAAAAAGTGTCCCTTTTAAGTCTTCATAGACCAGATCGGGCCAAACTAAGAGCAGATTTCCTTTGTGTTGAAAATGTTTACGAGTTATTGACCGAGTGCTAATTTTATTGCTCAAAAGAGATTTACAATCCCATTACCCGAGCAGTAAGCTACATTGCTACGTAGAAGATGCTCTTCTTGTATTAATAATCAAATAATTGGGGTTAAAATCCCCTGCTTTGCCCAAGATTCTCTCTTTCTTCCCTTTCTTTTCTCACCTCCTGAAAGTTAGGCCTTAGCTTGGAGGTGTAGTATTGATTGTAACATTTGTAACTCTTTAAGATATGCGTAAATAAAGTTAATATAAATTCAAATTTCCAACTCACCTATAGCCAAATTCCTCAGCTCGGGCGGATTGTACGTGTTCATGAGGGTGGCAATCTTCCGAATG
>NW_007407902.1:0-675 GCF_000475195.1 Diaphorina citri
TGGAAAGATAAAATGTAATTCAGACATCTCCACTAATGATACGAGTATTGGTGGAGATGCCTCATGCACTGCATGAAAATCTCTTTGAATTCATAGCAATCTCTTTGAATTTTGGTTATGAGGAGATTCCAGCAAACATATAACTCTTATTATAAATTAAATATTACGATATAACTGTTATTAATTAAGATAATTCTTATTCTCAATTATTTGAGAATTTGACGACAATAATAGTAGTAGTTACCTACCATACTGCTGGGGTCAAGAGGCCTTTCAGTTTAAGTAAAACAGTAAAGAAGTACTGTTATTGTTGTTATTACTCTTGTTATGTACGAGTATTCCTATTTATTAAAAAGAAATAAAGTAATAATTATAATTAATCAAAAATATTATATGTATTACATTGGTAATTAAATAATATAACTGTATCCAGATGGACACAAAAGTGGATACATCTTGTACAAAAGCAATTATCTAACCTAGATGGAAATACAAAGATACCATAATCTAAATAACATGAAAAATTACTTTATATGGGACTTTCAGAAAATATAGAGATATACCTATGCATAGAGCTCAGTTATTGAAACAAGACAATTATAACTTTGTAGATTATTTTTAATTACTCTATTAATTGAGTAAGTTGTTGGACCAGTTTTAACAAATTACTCCAGC
>NW_007407903.1:0-675 GCF_000475195.1 Diaphorina citri
TTTCTTTACGTATAAAAAAAAAAAAAAAATGATCCTTCCAAGATCACATGGCACACAATAGGTAGTCTGCGAACTTAGGTATCAAGTTTAAAACTTATAATTTCTAAACACCAAAAGATTTTTACCACGCTCACTTGTAAGAAATTTAATAGTTGACATGATGATGATGATGTCCAAAACCAAACTAAAAGGTAATTAAACATGAAATGTCCAAATCATTGTTTATCACACATTTTCCTCTTTCTATCTTCAAGTATCGGGGGAATTTACATAGTACACATTTCGGGGGAGTTTACCATTTGAGACTCAGGTAGTCGATTTCATTTTCGGGGGAATTTACATCCGGAAATACATTTCGGGGGAGTTTACCATTTGAGACTCAGGTAGTCGATTTCATTTTCGGGGTAATTTACGTCCGGAAATGAGGACCCTTGAAAAAATCGGGGGAATTTACATACAGCCACAGGACTATGTTGAGACTATGGGACAGGTTTAAAAAACCTGTCTAGTTAGCCCGGCCCGATACCGATGAATGAAACGATGATATATGACAGGGGAAATGAACACAAGCAGTGCCGGAGTCATGATTACTGCCTTGGTGGTGTAGTGGTCAAGGCGCTCGCCTGGTAAACAGGAGTGCGTGGGTTCAATCCCAGCCGAGGTATGGAATTTTAT
>NW_007407904.1:0-675 GCF_000475195.1 Diaphorina citri
CCCTTTGGCTCCTTTCTTCGAGGAATACTGAAGATCTATCAACCATGCTTGTCACAAAATTTAAATTTTCCTGAAGTTGCTCCAAGGTCCTAGGTATACTATGATCTTGGTGGCGTTAAGTCGGTCCGGAAAACAAGATGTGTATTTGAGAGGATGAGAGGAATGCCTAATAATATTACCTCTTATACTCATTTATCATTTACACATTGACACTTCTCTCATTTGCCAAATCATTTGGCACTTGTTCCCTGGATTGTTTGATCTAAACAGAATTCATTAGTCTGTTTAAGAATCACATAAGAGTATGTAGGACTGTAAAGTATCTACGTAGGTATTCAAGTACCCGATCGAATTTGGCAAAGATCAGCAAAGATGTCACAAGAATAGAAAACAGAGACATCAAGTTGTTCCTCGTCTAGGTATTCAAGTACCCGATCGAATTTGGCAAAGATCAGCAAAGATGTCACAAGAATAGAAAACAGAGACATCAAGTTGTTCCTCGTCTCTGAAACTCTAGATCAGAAGTTATAGTTCACATTAGATTCTATAGAAGATGGAGGTGTGTTATGAATTTGAAATGACGAGAAGAAAACAATAGCGAATCTATGAAATCCGAGCGTTGAGCAAGCAATAATTATTACACATTGGCTTTGGCAACAAGATAGAATTAAAAAA
>NW_007407905.1:0-675 GCF_000475195.1 Diaphorina citri
CTACATTGACTACCCTCACACGAGTTCAATCAAAGTCATGTTAAACAAGAAAAAACATGGCGAACGTGGTGTGATTTTTTTCCCGATCAATAATTAACTTTAAAACTAGCTACAATTAATTAATTAAGACATAACTCTCGAATTAATTAATTAGGATATAATAAAGATTGTAAAAATATAAATTAATGAGAAATTAAGAGGTTTGATTTTGATAGAGGGAACTGTAACAATGGAGGTCTTATACTCTTATAGTCCCGGAAATTCCGAAATCGAAGAGAGAAGGGGCACAAAAAAAAAAAAAAAAAAAAAAAAAAAATTTTTAAACAGAACCCAACAAATATTTTGATCTTGTATGGCATTGGTTTCAATTTTCCAGAATTGCCAAGAAAATATCGCAGCAGTAACTAGGCACAGTTTATTATTGGGTTACTTCCCCTGATTTAGGCTGTTGGAATACTACACTATAGGTAGTTTCGAGCTTCCCGATATAGAGTTCAAAATTAGAGTGCCGGAACCCAGTGGGCTGCCGGCACCCTAGTTTCTCTCAGTGTATAAAAAAGTTTTAAATCCCAAAATAAAGCTATTCGCTAAAAAATTATTATTTAAATATTTATTTATTTACATAAATATTTGTTGTTTATGCACAAAAACATGCCCCAAGTCAGAAAAATACCT
>NW_007407906.1:0-675 GCF_000475195.1 Diaphorina citri
CTTTTAATCTTTATTATTAGATTTATTAGCTAGTTATGTATGATTTTGATGAGCTTCTTGTAGCTTCTGTGGATTAGACTTACAATAGCTGCTATGAGTTTTTGCTAATGTTTATACTCTTAGACTCCCAGTAAGTAGATACCTATTAAGTCCATGCCTGTGAAATCTTTTCTATTTGATTTTGGTGTTGGTGCGGTTTTGATTACGCACAAATTTCGAGTCCGACTCTTTTGTCAAGGCTCCTGCAATTACATTTCCACTGTATTCTTTGCTGAATTTGGCCATCTGACCACGTTGGTGCGATTACGCTTTATAGCCTTGGAAAATGGACTTGGCCCGAAAAAAATTGTATTGTTTTGTAAAAAACTTATGGTACTTGAGATCAATTGAGAAATCACATCGAAAGTAACTTGAAAAATTTAGCTAAAATAGGTAAGTCTGGTAAGTTAAGCAAAGAGAAATGGAACCATCCAACCTAGTCCGAGCTAAAGTCCTACTATATTCTTTGCTGAATTTGGTCATCTGACCACGTTGGTGCGATTACGCTTTATAGCCTTGAAAAATGGACTTGGCCCGAAAAAAACTGTATTGTTTTGCACAAAACTTATGGTACTTGAGATCAATTGAGAAATCACATCGAAAATAACTTGAAAAATTTAGCTAAAATAGGTAAGT
>NW_007407907.1:0-675 GCF_000475195.1 Diaphorina citri
AGGCGCACCACCCTCCAAGCTAGCTAGGATGGCAGTCGCTTCTTCTTTCAGTATGGGTCATGCTTATTTCTGTGCAAAAACTATCAATTTAAATCGATAAGTAGGGCTAGTAACTAAAAGTATTTGTACAACTCTACTGACCCCCTCAATTTGGGAACCACTTTGTTGTCATATTGATTTTATGATTATACCTACTGAGTCTTTTTACTTTCTTTTTTATTCTTGTCACAATTAGATTAGTCTATAGCTAGCTACTACACTTTATATGACCTCACTGTATTTATAGAAACGGAATCAATGGCTTTCCACTGAGAGTTTATCGAAAGCTTACAAATCCTGAATGAAGGTCCAGTTCGATTCCCAGGCAGAACATAAAATTTGCACTAATCGTAATCTAGTATACATTTCGTTTATTGTAAATGTTTCAAAGGGTTATTTTCCGATGTTCTCGTGTTGACTAAGCAGCTCAGCACCTGTTATTTCGGAAATACGAGTATTATGTCTTTTATCGCTCATCTGACGAGGGACATACTACGGCAATACCATGCTACGCAATCCCTCTCTCCCTGTTTCTTTCTCTCCCTGTTTCTTTCTCTCCCTTTTTCTCTTGATCTCTCTCTCTCCCTTCCTTTGTCTATCTCTTTCTTTTTCTCGCTCTCCTCGCCCTCTCTCTCT
>NW_007407908.1:0-675 GCF_000475195.1 Diaphorina citri
TTGAAAACGTAGGAGATACAAAAGAGACTCCTTGTCTACCTCTCTAACCTCGCCTCTCTTAATGAAAGAAATTAGGAATTCAGAAAACTCCAATAAATCATACCCAGTTTCACCTGGCGAAAAAAAGTTAAGAGAAAAGTTTATCCCTCTTCTTCGCCGAACCCCCGTCCCTCGCATTGTAATCAACTAGGTCGTCTACTTTGAATTATTATGGCGCGGGGAGGGGACAAAGCACTTTAAAGTTGAGACAGGTCTGGAATTATCTAGTGTCATAGGGAAGGACCCTGTAGTTTCTTATATTAAGGAGCGCGGTAGCGCTCCGCCCCGCCAAGTCAAGAAAGTTTGACCGCGCTACTAGAGATATTATACGCGACAGGGAAAGTAGCCGTTTCCTGGTAGAAAAGTATTTTCCTTTTGAAATCGGAACCAAATATCGATTCCGATGTCGCGCCAAGGAAATTTCGGAAGGAAAATGCAACTTAGGTACCTATAGCTCAGAAACAAGTATAGGACTTCTTTTGAGATACCTTTTTTTACTTTCTATTTTTCCTAGAAGCCAAGTTTTTAGCCTGAAATTCAGTAGGTACATACTGGCAAATTTTCTTGTTCTAAAATAGAATCAGGCTTCTATTTTGGGCTACTTGTTGTTTGTTTTTGTATTCTGTATTTTTTTTT
>NW_007407910.1:0-675 GCF_000475195.1 Diaphorina citri
AAGACTTTTTTACTCTATGAACATATGCCCTAAAATGCTTCCTAACCGAGATATCGATCAAAAGCTGTTATCATAAATACGTGCCTGTGGAGCTTTGGGTATGCAGATTTAATTTTTTATTCAAGCCAGAATGCTCGAAATTCACTACACCAGAGTTGTGCAGGGCCGCTATACAGGCTTTGATTCCAAGATCAACAAACTGTCTTCCTACAAGAGAACTTGTCCCAATTTATTATCTACTCATTTGTTTTATTATTAGATGTACGGCCTCCGACTATTTTATTTTCATTCCAACCTCCTAAATGAAATCTGAGAAGGTATTTTTAGCAAGAAATATATATAGAGAGAAAGTAGAACGTTTAAACCCTTTTTGCTCGATATATCGGTTAGGAAGCATCTTAGGGCATAAGTTTATAGTGTAAAAAAGTCGAATCTTTTGTATTGACCTCCTGGATCTATATGGTTTGAGTATTCTAAAAAAATTCTGACCACCCTGTAGATACGCTATGGTACCTACTACGGGATGGACTACTTGATAGAGGGAACTGTAACGACGGATGTCTTATCGTTCGGATTATTAGGTATCATCGAGTATTAGGTATTCATAAAAGCGTGCTCCCGTCTTGACATTATTTGGGACGTATTAATTTTTCGCTCTGTTTTAGAGATCAATTT
>NW_007407911.1:0-675 GCF_000475195.1 Diaphorina citri
TAAAGTATCACCCCATTCATGTTAGCTCACAGCCCGGTGATACTTCAAAGTATCACTTGGCGGCGAAAGTGTTAAAAGAATAATGGTGGGTTTCACCAATGACTTTATGAGAGATTTCACTAATGGAAGATTTTTTGATGATCCGAACTGGAGTTTTTAAAAACTCCTTCTTTTCAGATCACTAAAAACTCCTTTTTGGATCATTAAAAACTCCTCCCATTAAGTCATTGGTGAAATCCACCATAAGTTTATGAAAATCCAAACATTGTTTTTTATCGAAACTTTAATTGAGTATTGTAATTATGTATTTATTTTCGAGTGATTTTATTTAAGTAAATAATATTTTATTATTGTTATTAAAGAGTGTTTATCTATTTATAATGACTTGAAGGTGTTTTTATTTCACTGCTTTCTTACTGGATATCTTATTCTTAACGCAAATTAAAGTACATAATATTATGTACCTATTACTTTCCTTTCAACATAAATTATTATTATTATCATTATTAAAAATAGAAATAGATGGTATTAAAATAAAAAATAATGAAAATCTGATCTAAGTTGCAGGATTTTGGAGGTATTCTTCTTCTCTTCTTAATCCTTCTTCCGTTTTCCCGATCACATGGTTCCGCGAAGTGTCGTTGTTTCGTATTCCTCCTCCTCCTCCCCCGTTTT
>NW_007407912.1:0-1297 GCF_000475195.1 Diaphorina citri
GGTTTACAGGATTCATAACTTGTTTTCCTAAATATTGTTCTTATAATTCTTTTCTGGCATATGAATATTCTATTATGATCGCCAAGAACTCCCCAATACATCACACAATAACGTAAAAATGATTCCCCAAATGCATAATAAATAATCATTAAGTTCTTGTTATCTAACATTCTTTTTATGTTATGTAGAATGAAATTTAATTGATTTAATTTTTTACAAATATATTCAATATGATTTTGCCACCTTAAACATGGGTCAATATTTATACCTAAATATTTAATATGATCGGCTTTTGAAATAATTTTATCCGCAATTTTAAGTGTTAGGACGGGGGATGAGATTGATTGAGATTTAATTGAAAACAACATGAAATTTGTTTTTGTAGCATTGACTATTAGTCTATTTTTATTACACCAATCAGAAAATTTGTTCATTAATTCTTGGGATATATTGTTAAGTTCTTCTAATGACGTCGAACTAACAATGAAAGTTATGTCATCTGCATAAAGTACAATTTTTATGCTGTCTGGAATTATATTAACAATGTCATTAATAAATATGGAGAATAGAATATTTCCCAAAGCCGAACCAGCTGGAACACCTATTTCCTCAGTAGACATCTTAGATCTATTGTCTCCTATAGTGACACATACATTGCGGTTTTTAAGGAAGGATTCCAACCAAGATAAACTTTTGCCTCGAACTCCAATTAATTCCAATTTAGATAACAATATGTCAATATTAACTGATTGAAAAGCAGAAGTCATGTCAACAAAAATTCCTAGCACACATTTTCCTTCGTCTAAATGTTTCATGACGTTGGTTACCAATGAAAAACAAGCTGTGTTAGTAGACTTTCCAGATCTAAACCCATGTTGATGTTGACTAAGAATTTCTTTATTTTCTAGGAAATTTTCCAATCTATTGCAATATAGCTTTTGAAGGACTTTAGCAAAGTTACTATACTTATACAGTGGCCTATAGTTTTCCATTTTCTTCTTCGAATTTTTCTTTTTGTATAATAGCGCAATATAGGCTGTATTTAATACTTTAAGATTAGGGACCTATAGCCTAATAGTTATATTTTAATTCTTAACCAGAGAGGCATGCGTAATGTATTGTGATAGTCATTCAAAAATAAATAAGGGGGTTGGTGCAAAAAGTAGATAGTTTTTTACCACTTTTTTTAGGACTGTTAATTGAGAGTGCCAGCCAGCTGGGTAGGTATATGCCAAGTTTAAATGCATGGATCATTAAATATTAAAAGTTGGAAGACCCTGTATTTTTATTAGAATAG
>NW_007407912.1:6961-14077 GCF_000475195.1 Diaphorina citri
TATACATGCCAGTATCATTATCCGACTACATATACCGTACAACCAAGGTAGCTTCATACACAATCCACCTGTATCCATAATCCAACCGTCACATCCGCAATGATGTAATAGAGTAATGCCAGTACCAGCTTGTGCTGTTTCTAATACATTGCCAGTATATAATCGTACATACATAATACCGTACTCACCAAGTAGTTCATCACACAATGCCACCTGACCATACATCCCCACCGTCAGCTATCGCAAATGCTGTAATGAGTAGTATGCGTACCAGCTGTTGTGCTGTTTCTAAATACATTCATTGCCAGTAATAGTTATCGTACATAGCATAATACCGTAGCCACCAAGAGTTCATACACAATGCCACTGTACCATAATCCCCACCTCATCTATCCAATCTGTAATGAGTAGTAATGGCCAGTACCACTTGTGCTGTTTCTATACATTGCCAGTATATTATCGTACATAACATAGATACCTACGGACTGGACTGAGAAGTTTCATACACAAGGCCACCTGTACATATATCTTGGCACAACGTCAGGAAGTCGCAATGCGTAAGAGTAGATGTGCAGAACATTAGCATGCTGATGAAAAATTGTAATATACAAGTGCCAGTATATATTCCGACATACATACCTATACACACCAAGTAGATCATAACAAATATGTACCTATTACCATTTAAGATATACAACGTCAAAGTAACCACATGGTAAACAGAAATACCAACGATGATGCGTACATACCACTTATGCTGTTTCTACATACATTGACATAGTATAACCTTATGACCGTACATGAGCGAGGGTTTAGAGATAACCAGTATTTCTACAGAATGCACTTCTCTGTACCTATTATCCTTACATGACTATTCTACTACTGTAATAGTAGATGATGAGTACTCTAGATTGGTGCTGTATCTTAATACATTGCCAGTAGATTACTATCGTACAACATATATACCGTAGCCAACAAGTAGTCATACACAATGACACCTTCCATTCATCCCCGCCGTCACTATGCAAAGCTGCAATTAGTAATATGCCAGGACCTAGCTTGTGATGTTTCTTACAATACATTGCCAGTCCATATTATCTGATTGCATACATAATACGTACTCACCTGTTAAGTGCATTTTTAGTACAGCCTTAATGCACCTGTCAAACCTTAATAAAACGTGGTCCTATCATATTACTCCGAAGGGACCTGCATACCAACATCAGTCTTAGCATTGATATACAATAGAGTAGATACACTATCCTGCTCGTACACTGATCAGCTGCATAAGAGGTTAGTGCTGCATCGGCTTCTCGCATACATTAGGGTGTGTCAAAATCAGGAACAATAGTTCTTAGATATCAGTAGAAGTTACATATAGTATTGAACGCACATGATTTGAGCTATACGAGATTAGATAGTATATACACTCAAATGTCAGACTAATACCACAATAACGAAGATCTACATATAAAAGAGACACTGAAAACCAATGCTGATAATAGGACAATCCGAGAAAGAGATTACGGAGAGCACCAAAAAACTCGATACGGAACAGTAGAGAAGAGTGTATGTGATACGAGTGTATACAACAATAAGGAATAAGTCACATACGAAGTGTTACAGGTTACTTAGAAAGCTATTACATATCATACAATCAAAGAAATAGACATACAGAAAACACAGAAGTACATTTATCATGACACACAAGTTACAAGCTGAAAGCTCAAGTATGACAGACATCGAAGTTCTACCAGCAACAAGTCACGCGACTCAATAGTAAAGACACATGTAAAGTGTTTCAATGTATACACGACGCCACACGAAGTTCTACAGGACAGCGAAAGAGTTACGTGACAGGTTACAATCACACAAGTGCCAAGATAATTAATACGTACATAATAATACGCATAACTGGACACAACGTATTCTAATAAGACTACCCTCGCTCTGAGCAACTAGGAAATACAGGATAAAAGCATTCACTATTTAGAATGCTCGTACACATCACAAGAAGGTAGCATACGATGCAACGCAATTAATTCCACTTAAGTTCGCGTGAGATAAAGTTTGCTTAACAACACCCATCATAATACCAATCTCAAACACACACACAATTATTCGCGAATGCTAAACCATTTTCTCTAATATTAAGTGATCATGGACTTGACTCTGGAGAAGTTTGACTCGGGTTTCATAGGGTATATGTGAAAACGTTGATGGTTACTCACGAAGTTCTTTCAAAATTCATTGAAACAATGTTTAACACAAATAGATTAGATTAGATTTATTTTATTTTTATTGTACATAAATACACAGAATAGGTACATGGTACAAAGTCAGTTTACACAAATAATAACAATAATAAAGTAAAGTAATAAAGTAATAAAAATAATAATAGATAACAAAATAGTGAAAGAGAAAAAAAGCAAAGGTGAAAACAGCTAACTAAGCTGACAAAGAAAATAATATGAAAATCAGAAAAGAAAGACGTGAGACCTATTTGCTTACAAAAACTCATCATATGAATATGGTACTCGATCTATAATATATTCCTTAAGCCGACTTTTAAATGTTTTAAAATTACTTTCAGTTTTTAAATTTTGAGGTAAAGCGTTAAAAAACTTACTACCTATAATGGTGGGACCCTTTTCAAAAAACTTAGTTCTTGCGTTTTCAGGTATAATGTTGTTAATATCCCTATTTCTTTGAGATCGAGTATTATATTCATGTTCTTGATATGTATTATGAGGAATCTCATCTTGGTGTTGTTTTATATATAATATACATTCTAATATATAAATACCATAGAAAGTTAGAATTCTATTTTCTTTAAATATTGGTTTACAGGATTCATAACTTGTTTTCCTAAATATTGTTCTTATAATTCTTTTCTGGCATATGAATATTCTATTATGATCGCCAAGAACTCCCCAATACATCACACAATAACGTAAAAATGATTCCCCAAATGCATAATAAATAATCATTAAGTTCTTGTTATCTAACATTCTTTTTATGTTATGTAGAATGAAATTTAATTGATTTAATTTTTTACAAATATATTCAATATGATTTTGCCACCTTAAACATGGGTCAATATTTATACCTAAATATTTAATATGATCGGCTTTTGAAATAATTTTATCCGCAATTTTAAGTGTTAGGACGGGGGATGAGATTGATTGAGATTTAATTGAAAACAACATGAAATTTGTTTTTGTAGCATTGACTATTAGTCTATTTTTATTACACCAATCAGAAAATTTGTTCATTAATTCTTGGGATATATTGTTAAGTTCTTCTAATGACGTCGAACTAACAATGAAAGTTATGTCATCTGCATAAAGTACAATTTTTATGCTGTCTGGAATTATATTAACAATGTCATTAATAAATATGGAGAATAGAATATTTCCCAAAGCCGAACCAGCTGGAACACCTATTTCCTCAGTAGACATCTTAGATCTATTGTCTCCTATAGTGACACATACATTTCGGTTTTTAAGGAAGGATTCCAACCAAGATAAACTTTTGCCTCGAACTCCAATTAATTCCAATTTAGATAACAATATGTCAATATTAACTGATTGAAAAGCAGAAGTCATGTCAACAAAAATTCCTAGCACACATTTTCCTTCGTCTAAATGTTTCATGACGTTGGTTACCAATGAAAAACAAGCTGTGTTAGTAGACTTTCCAGATCTAAACCCATGTTGATGTTGACTAAGAATTTCTTTATTTTCTAGGAAATTTTCCAATCTATTGCAATATAGCTTTTGAAGGACTTTAGCAAAGTTACTATACTTATACAGTGGCCTATAGTTTTCCATTTTCTTCTTCGAATTTTTCTTTTTGTATAATAGCGCAATATAGGCTGTATTTAATACTTTCGGGTATTGCCCTTTCTCAAATGAAACATTAATGTGTTTTGTGAGTATTTTAGCGAATAGTTCTTGATGAATCTTCAATATTTTGGTTGGTATATCAAATTCTCCTGTTCCATTGTTTTGCTTAAGGTCATTAATCACTTTCATTACCTCAACTTCGTTCACAGGGTGAAGAAACATGGAGTGAGAGACACCCGAAGATGCAGAAATGGCACAAGATGAGTTAGGACCATTCAACAATGACTCAATTTTTATCTTTGTATCATCAACAATGAACTTTCGAAACATTTCACAAATTATGTGCGGATCTGACACATCTCCAGAATCACTTTCTAGAACAATTTCTGGTTCTTTTACATTCCTCCCAGTTAATTCGGAGTAAAATTTCCACAAGCCATGTTTATTTTTTTCGGTAATTGACTTTTTGATTTCGTCTTGAATATAATTACGTTTTGCATCTTCTATGTTTTTATTATGTTGCTTTTTAAATTCGTTATAGTTTTGTTTAACAGTATCTAGTAATTCTACATTCTCATGATCCATACCTTTGTAGAAATAATACATTTCTCTCAGAAGTTTAGATTCTCTTTTAATTCCATCATTATTCCATTTGTATTTAATTTTTCTATTGTCTGGATTAATTTTAATTTTTTTAATATTGATAGGGTAATATAGGCGGTTCTTGCCTAAATTTTTGGGGGGGCTTGATTTTGAAGGTACACCTTCAAAATTTTGATTTAGCTTTATGTAAAAAAAAATCTGGTGTGAACATCACACGACTTTCCTTATCCTATTGAATGATGCTTTTTTGAGTATTATTTTACCATAACTTTTACCATATCTCTACCCTTTTAGTCGGTATAGCTGAAAACCACCAAAAAACGGTCGAAATCCGTCCAAAAGCGGTCAAAATACCGCCAAGCGCAGCACCTATCTTAACTAAAGGTTTTCTGTTGCATCCTTGTCACATTTGTGAACTACATACAAATTTAAGTCTCTAGCTCATACCGTTCCCGAGATATTGTTAAAACTAGACCGAAACCCGCCAAAAAAGCGGTAAAAATGCCGCCAAACCAATGCACCCGATCTTAACCAAAAGTTTCGTGTCCGCATCCTTGTCACATTTGACAGCTACATACCAAATTTTCAAGTCGCTAGCTCTTACCGTTCTCGAGATATTTTGTTTACAGACAGACAGACACACAGATACACATACGGACCAATGGCTGAAACTTTGGAATTAGGCTCTAGGGAACCTCAAAACGTGTTTTGGCATCAAAAACTGACCATCGAAAATTTGACCCGATTACATTACTTTCCTTCTATAGGATAAGGAAAGTAAAAAATGTGTGTTTGGATTATTATTCTGAAATCCAATTTTATCTAGTGTAAGGAGGCCCTGATAACTTTGGGGGGCTTAAGCCCCCCAAGCCCCCCTTATCCGCCGCTATGCCTATCTTTTTAGACTGTCGAATTAGGACATGTAGTCCATTATCTCAACAGAGTTATTAATATTGCACCACTTTATTTATATTTAAATAATAAAGTACAAAATGGTAGGGTAACAAATAATAATAATAAAAAAAGTGAAATACAAATATTAATATAAAAAGAAAAAGAGATGAATGCAAAAAAAGAAAAAAAAAAAAAAAAAAAAAACAAAACACGCATAACACTAATACATAACCGTACACAGCATACCCACAGCATATCGGGTCGGCTGCGCGCTTTTTCTGGACAAAATTGCACACCACTCTCTTTTGGTCCTGGTAAAAAGACCTTTAATTTGATATATAGGTTGGATAAGTCCTTCTATGGGGACAGACAGACACACAGAGAGATAGACGACACCGAAGGAATACAATAGTCCGTCCCTTATACCTTTTATTACTATTGGAATAATAAAGGCGGAAGACGGACACAGATTTCATTTTTTTTTTTCACCTAAAAAAAAAAAAAAAAATGTCTTCAAAGAAATACCTAATGAAAGAAATTTTTCGCGACGATAAATAAAATAGCTCTCGCGAGGGGAGATTCGCGGGGGTCTCACACTCACACACGGGCACGTCGCTCTGCGCGACCAAAGAAGTTATTACACCTCCTCACATTGAGTATAAGTTTTTTTTGTTCGGAAGAGGTTGTAGAGGGAACTCTAACTGGGTTTTACCCCGTCCAAAATCGAAGAGAGCACAGAAAGGAAGGAGGAAGCACCGTTCCGAGAACGAAATCCTCCAGGATGAAATCGCCCGGCGGAATAACCGCGACCCAGCGCTACAAGTAGACGCGTACCAAACCAAGCTCTATGTTGTATCTTTCTCTTTAACGCTAATTTTACTGGATTGTGTATATTATTGGTTTCAGCTCATTGACATGACAAATCTTCTAACCCTTCTTCTGAATGCAAGAAGGAAAATATTCGTGGCAAACCCTCACTCCAATGTTAGATCGCGATGTTTTTTATCCTTAGGTTACCACTTTTGCGGCGTACGCAGGATCGAGTAGATCTTCACCCATATCTTAAATCATACTCACTCAGTCAATGTGTTCCCCCGACATATATACATCGCTAATTAATAACAATAAAACATGTAATTTACAAGAATGCAGATATGACTACTAGTCAAAGTAAATGTATTAAGCGATGAGCAAATAAATAAAGTTGTCGGTGGTATCCAGCGATTCGTGCGCTTCGAGTCCTCATGAGAGGTTATAAGTCGATTTTTAAAACTATACGCGTAGGAATTTTGGTACTGAGTCGGTCCTAACTTTGGGTCTTTGAGGTCGTATATTCGGTGTGGGATGCTCGACAGATTTAGGGCCGATGAGTGTAAGTCCTGACGGACTGCTCAACACCAGACGTCTGTCACCCTTGCACACCACCGCCTTTTTCGAAAATCTGATGCAAGACAGTCTCACCAGACTCGTCGCTCACCGGGCTGGATACCGGCGCAAAGTCAGAGAAATCTTGAGCAGTCGATCTGTATTGAGAGTCCTACCGATCGACGATGATATACCTTGATTATAAATTTGAATGCACCGATGCATGTCTAACATTTATTCAACGACAAACATAAAGTGAACGACAGTAACTAAGTACTCTAAGGTGTACACGATTATAGGCTGAAGGATGCATCTGTAATAAGAACTATTTCAGGTTATAATCGAACGTTACTAAAATGGAGGCCTGTCGAATCGATGGACAGATTGTCCATCGTCCTTCACTAAA
>NW_007407912.1:19190-21322 GCF_000475195.1 Diaphorina citri
CAAAGGTGAAAACAGCTAACTAAGCTGACAAAGAAAATAATATGAAAATCAGAAAAGAAAGACGTGAGACCTATTTGCTTACAAAAACTCATCATATGAATATGGTACTCGATCTATAATATATTCCTTAAGCCGACTTTTAAATGTTTTAAAATTACTTTCAGTTTTTAAATTTTGAGGTAAAGCGTTAAAAAACTTACTACCTATAATGGTGGGACCCTTTTCAAAAAACTTAGTTCTTGCGTTTTCAGGTATAATGTTGTTAATATCCCTATTTCTTTGAGATCGAGTATTATATTCATGTTCTTGATATGTATTATGAGGAATCTCATCTTGGTGTTGTTTTATATATAATATACATTCTAATATATAAATACCATAGAAAGTTAGAATTCTATTTTCTTTAAATATTGGTTTACAGGATTCATAACTTGTTTTCCTAAATATTGTTCTTATAATTCTTTTCTGGCATATGAATATTCTATTATGATCGCCAAGAACTCCCCAATACATCACACAATAACGTAAAAATGATTCCCCAAATGCATAATAAATAATCATTAAGTTCTTGTTATCTAACATTCTTTTTATGTTATGTAGAATGAAATTTAATTGATTTAATTTTTTACAAATATATTCAATATGATTTTGCCACCTTAAACATGGGTCAATATTTATACCTAAATATTTAATATGATCGGCTTTTGAAATAATTTTATCCGCAATTTTAAGTGTTAGGACGGGGGATGAGATTGATTGAGATTTAATTGAAAACAACATGAAATTTGTTTTTGTAGCATTGACTATTAGTCTATTTTTATTACACCAATCAGAAAATTTGTTCATTAATTCTTGGGATATATTGTTAAGTTCTTCTAATGACGTCGAACTAACAATGAAAGTTATGTCATCTGCATAAAGTACAATTTTTATGCTGTCTGGAATTATATTAACAATGTCATTAATAAATATGGAGAATAGAATATTTCCCAAAGCCGAACCAGCTGGAACACCTATTTCCTCAGTAGACATCTTAGATCTATTGTCTCCTATAGTGACACATACATTTCGGTTTTTAAGGAAGGATTCCAACCAAGATAAACTTTTGCCTCGAACTCCAATTAATTCCAATTTAGATAACAATATGTCAATATTAACTGATTGAAAAGCAGAAGTCATGTCAACAAAAATTCCTAGCACACATTTTCCTTCGTCTAAATGTTTCATGACGTTGGTTACCAATGAAAAACAAGCTGTGTTAGTAGACTTTCCAGATCTAAACCCATGTTGATGTTGACTAAGAATTTCTTTATTTTCTAGGAAATTTTCCAATCTATTGCAATATAGCTTTTGAAGGACTTTAGCAAAGTTACTATACTTATACAGTGGCCTATAGTTTTCCATTTTCTTCTTCGAATTTTTCTTTTTGTATAATAGCGCAATATAGGCTGTATTTAATACTTTCGGGTATTGCCCTTTCTCAAATGAAACATTAATGTGTTTTGTGAGTATTTTAGCGAATAGTTCTTGATGAATCTTCAATATTTTGGTTGGTATATCAAATTCTCCTGTTCCATTGTTTTGCTTAAGGTCATTAATCACTTTCATTACCTCAACTTCGTTCACAGGGTGAAGAAACATGGAGTGAGAGACACCCGAAGATGCAGAAATGGCACAAGATGAGTTAGGACCATTCAACAATGACTCAATTTTTATCTTTGTATCATCAACAATGAACTTTCGAAACATTTCACAAATTATGTGCGGATCTGACACATCTCCAGAATCACTTTCTAGAACAATTTCTGGTTCTTTTACATTCCTCCCAGTTAATTCGGAGTAAAATTTCCACAAGCCATGTTTATTTTTTTCGGTAATTGACTTTTTGATTTCGTCTTGAATATAATTACGTTTTGCATCTTCTATGTTTTTATTATGTTGCTTTTTAAATTCGTTATAGTTTTGTTTAACAGTATCTAGTAATTCTACATTCTCATGATCCATACCTTTGTAGAAATAATACATTTCTCTCAGAAGTTTAGATTCTCTTTTAATTCCATCATTATTCCATTTGTATTTAATTTTTCTATTGTCTGGATTAATTTTAATTTTTTTAATATTGATAGGGTAAT
>NW_007407913.1:0-675 GCF_000475195.1 Diaphorina citri
CTTTATTATTACAATAGTAATAAAAAGGTATAAGGGACGGACTATTGTATTCGCTTCGGTGTCTGTCACTCGCTCGTTTCGTTAGGTCACATTCAGAACCTCATAACCAAACCTAATTTTTCTCAAGTTTATTCCCTTTTTAGTCCGTCCTTCCTTTATTATTACGATAGTAATAAAAAGGTATAGTGGACGGGCTATTGTATTCGCTTCGGTGTCGTCTGTCTGTCTGTTCCCATAGAAGGACTTATCCAAACCTGGTCGACCTATATATCACATTAAAGGTCTTTTTACCAGGAACACGAAAATCCACGAAAGTGGTGCAAATTTTGTCCGGAGAACCAAAAAGCCCCAAAAAACATTTTTCGGGGATTTTTTTTTTCACATTTTCTCACACAAATGAGCTCTGATCTTGAAATTTGTCGCGACGACCTATGTATGAACTCAAAGCGAGAAAGTTTTAGATAACACTTCAGTCGATAATTTAAGACCGGTTTTAGCGTCTCCTGTGTTAAAAAGGCCAATAAACGGATGGGTGACTTGAACATTATATTGGGAACAAAGAGAGAACGGGCTCTAGTCTTGATTTTAAATCATTACTTACATGAAAGTAAAATCAAAAAATCAAATCAAAAATAATAATAAACTGAATATTAAACAAATTAGGTAGGTACATAG
>NW_007407914.1:0-675 GCF_000475195.1 Diaphorina citri
TCATAAAATTTTCAATAAAACTGCACTTAAAGGATTTATGACTCGGATTCCAAGTGTTTCATATTCGCCAGGTTCTAACATTCTAAAGCCTCAGATGATGAAATCATTTCCTGTGGAGAAAATTTACAATTTTTTCCAATAATAACTCCCCTCTCCTCTATTTGGAAACGAGATTATAGGTAAGATCGTACATCAAGATTCATCAGGATATACAGGAAAATGGAAAGGTATATGGTAAAAGTATGATACATTGAAAGCGATATATGTGATACATTGATGATGATGGTATCTTCTAGATTTATGTCTCGACTTAACTGTGTTGGTGAAAAAAAACCAATAAAAGCCATTGAACAGAGTAAGTTCAGTCTGTTTTCCCCTTATAGGAGAGGAATGATTGACCCGAGGCTTTTTGGTGGTAAATATACGAAGATTATGATGTTTTAGGTCCTCTAATGTGTCAATTTATTTCGGTAGCAAGTGAAAGCGAGGACCTGATTCGTACGAAGAGAAGACTAAGTAGGAAAAGGAGAACAGAGAGAGAGAGAGAGAGAGAAGAGAGAGAGAAAGAGAAGAAAGAGAGAGAGAAAGAGAGAGAATGAGAGAGAAGAAAGAAAGAGAGAAAGAGAGAGGGAGAGAGAGAGAGAGAGAGAGAGAAGAGAGAGAGAAAGAGAGAGA
>NW_007407915.1:0-675 GCF_000475195.1 Diaphorina citri
TAGAGGGCTACCAAAAAGTATATAGGATCGATCGGGGCTGACGAAAAACGCCGACCCCCGTCTGAACACGGGAAAAGGCGAAGAAGAAGGAAGAAGAAGAAGAAGAAGAAGAAGAAGAAGAAGAAGAAGAAGAAGAAGAAGAAAAAGAAGGAAGAAGAATCTAACAAGAAATGTAAACAAGAGGCATGTCATATTAAACCCCTAATATGACATGACATTACTATATTAATACATGACATTCATACATTATTAATTGTCTAAAATGAAGAGGAGACAGACAGCAGACTGACCCCTGTAGATTATATTAAGGGTCATAATGCTCAGGATATAATATTTTTTTATATTTATGTACCGCATAAAAAATGTATAGGTAGTATATTACAGTTTTATTCAGTCAAACATGGTTACTGGATGGATAAGAACTCCAGAGATCCAGGTTCGACTGTAATATTATGAGAAAGTGAGCGAGAGAGAGAAGAGGGAAAGAGGCAGTTAAGGAGAGATAGGAAGAGCGAGAGTGTGTGAGAGAGAGAGAGATTGGGAGGAAATACAGAGAGGAAGAAAAAGAAAAGAGAAACAATTAAACGACTGTGTGGGAGATCTATAAAAAATATGATTATTAAAAATAATAATAATGACTATGATAAAAAAATTAATAAAATAATACTAAAAAAA
>NW_007407916.1:0-675 GCF_000475195.1 Diaphorina citri
AGCATTTCTATTGCAATCAGCGTGTTTCGAACTTCCTTTATCAGCGAAGAAAAAAAAAAGTGGTTGAGCCCCATTATAGTTCCTCCCATCAAACCCCTAT
The DNA here is from genome assembly GCF_000475195.1 of Diaphorina citri. Taxonomy (NCBI): domain Eukaryota; kingdom Metazoa; phylum Arthropoda; class Insecta; order Hemiptera; family Psyllidae; genus Diaphorina; species Diaphorina citri. Next base: position 101 of record NW_007407916.1, read on the forward strand.
GTTTAGAATAAAATCCGCCCCGGGCGGGAATTAAACCCCGCAACCTAGTTTTTTAACGTTAAAAAACATTAGAACCTACCCAATATCCATATCCAACATTATCCTGACATCCACAACGTGTAGTACGAGCACACAACTTTACAACAAATCTCTTCAACTTCCTACTCAGCTTACAACTTTTCAATTGCACCATCACTGTTATTCTTTTATCCCTCTTTGTTATAAAAGTATATATTTAAAGGTTATTTAATTACGCAGTAGGTACTATAATTTTTCAAGAGTTATTTTCTCACTACTTAGGTACTACAGTTTTAAAATTTCTTACTAGTAGAATTTAAAGTTTTATTCTTATTCTTACTGCTACAATTATTTTTACTTTCTTTTACAATAAGTATTTAATTACATAATATTTTTTAATGTACAATTTATCTTCCGTTATTTATGAGTTAGGGGTAAAAAATCTAATGAAAGAACAAGAAAAAAAAACAATGAAAGTTGTAAAAGTTCTTTTCTCAAACTTGTACGAGCATATTAACAATTCAATATGGAATTATGGACCTTCACAAAGTTACAGA
>NW_007407917.1:0-675 GCF_000475195.1 Diaphorina citri
ACTTACATCATCTTGTTTAAACGGGTTCCGTGCACTGATAAGTCGGCTACGTTTGGACCAGGTGCCAAAATACGGTGGTCTCCTCCTATCATGAATAGCCATACTGCCCTCACGTCACGTGAGCTCATGTGATGTGATAGTAGTGTTTCTACTTTTACTTACATATCTTGTTTGAACGGATTCCGCGCACTTATAACCCGGCTACGTTTAGACCAGGAGCCAAAATACGGTGGTCTCCTCCTATCGTGAATAGCCATACTGCCCTCACGTCAAGTGAGCTCACGTGACGTGACAGTAGTGTTTCTACTTTTACTTACATCATCTTGTTTAAACGGGTTCCGTGCACTGATAAGTCGGCTACGTTTGGACCAGGTGCCAAAATACGGTGGTCTCCTCCTATCATGAATAGCCATACTGCCCTCACGTCACGTGAGCTCATGTGACGTGATAGTAGTATTTTTTACTTACATCATCTTGTTTGAACGGGTTCCGTGCACTGATAAGTCGGCTACGTTTGGACCAGGTGCCAAAATACGGTGGTCTCCTATTATCATAAATAGTCATACTGCCCTCACGTCACGTGAGCTCATGTGACGGGATAGTAGTATTTTTCACTTACATCATCTTGTTTAAACGGGTTCCGTGCACTGATAAGCCGGCTACGTTTGGACCAGG
>NW_007407918.1:0-675 GCF_000475195.1 Diaphorina citri
ACCAGTGCGAAGAAAATGTTACCTAGCTTTAGCAGCCCAGAAACGAGGTCCAACGGAGCGAATGTCCTCTGTTCGGCCAGGACCAAGACTGTCGGATAGACTCTTATGTTTCTCAAGACGCTAGACGGTCTGAAGTCTAAAGAGTTGGAAGCTTTTTCCGCCGCACACGTTCCGACAGTCTAACAGACCGAGATCTGTTCAGCAGTCGGAGCGTGAGTCGCCGACCAATTTTCTAAATTTTAACAAAATCGGACGAAAGAGTCCGATCGGGTCCAAGATCTAATGAGGAAATTTTACCATATGATTCTTCCATATTTCATAAAAATGGAATAAACCGTTCGAGAATTTTCGTAAAACATAATGGGAGACTAAAGACAAAATCGAGTTAAAACTCAAAACTCACTTCGTTCATTCAATAAAATGTTTTTTTTTTTCTTCTTCTGTTGGCTAACTTTTTCGAGTTTTCGTACAGTTGCCTAATATGTACCCGCGGAATTTTCAAATATTCTTTATTTCATCTTTGAATTTTCATTTTATATTCAAGTAACTGTTGATTTTATCTGAATATCTAATGCTTGATAATAAAATTGAATAATGTAAAGTTCTGGAGAAAAAAATTCAAGTCCTAAAACGCTTTTTTAACATAAAAATTTCCAATTTATTTTTTTGGGACCA
>NW_007407919.1:0-675 GCF_000475195.1 Diaphorina citri
TGTTTCAGAGGGACCAGTGGCGGGGTTGATTGATCGGAGTAGGGGTTGGGTTTAGTTCTGAATTAAATATACGGGCCTACGGGGGTGAACGTAGAGTTTTATTGTGTAGAATCGTGGGTGACATGATCTCTCAAATTTGTTATTATTGCAAGGGAGGTTCGTTTTTCTCCTCCTTTCTCTCTAGTATAAGCAGTGAATCTATTTTTCCTCTTATCGGAAGTTTCTTTTCCATTTCCTAAAGACCTAGTTCCTGCCGCCACTAGAATTTGTCCAATCATGGATACGAAACCTTGTAGAATACTTGTAGAATAAAGGCAATTCAAGGCAAGATAGATGGGAATTTGAACTGACATAATTACCTTGACTAGTTGTATTCTTATCTTGGAGTTTAATTAAGGAATTTGATAAATTGCAGGTTAAAATATGATACTAATCTAGCTAGGTCAAAATGGAGGCGTTTCATTGTTCTACGTGTTGGTAAAATTTAAAATGATTTATGGTTCCAGTTTTCCAAGATAGCAAATTGGAAATTGCGTAAAAAGGGCTTACGTAACCCAGAAATGAATTAGCTCCCCAAACACGCACTTCACGCAATTAGTGTGGATATTTTCTTTTGAAGTTCAAAGAACTTTGAACAAGAATATGAGAAAGGCTATTTCCGACAAAAATGTCCAA
>NW_007407920.1:0-675 GCF_000475195.1 Diaphorina citri
CAGGAGACCTTCAGTGAGTAGCGTATCTCCACAGAACTTACACGAGTACATCAGCATACGGCTACTCACTAGATGTCCGTTGAGCAGCCGACTTGTATCATAATCCAAAACTGAGTAGCTCGACATTGACGGCACATGATCATCGTGATGTGATGGTTTCCCTTCTGACAATGTATGTTCTGTATTATCTGTGAATTGTATGCTTTTCACTTCAGACAGCGCATGTTCTGAATCTGTGAATTGTATGCTTTTCACTTCTGACAGCGTATGTTCTGAATTGTCTATGAATTGTATGCTGGAAGATAGATGCTCTGATTCCAAAGACCCGTCTATTAAGTCTAGCTTGAAAAGGGATAATTCTTCCGGCGCATCTAAGCTTGCCATCTCCAATGTATTGCTTTCCAAGTGGTCTGTGCTGTTCAAGTTTAGGTTTTCAATCTCATTAGATTTTCCCATATTTTGCTCACTGCTGGATGCTGATAAGGCTTGTGATTCATTAGATGAGATCAGAATATCACTGGTACCACTAGACTGAGGTGGAAGAGTGCTAGGGTTCGATGTTTCACATAGTGCAGCATCTCCGGATAACACACAAGGAGATTTACTGTCCAAAGGTTTCAGAGACATGATGTCCTCAGGGTTGTCTGTAGAGTCTGTACTCATAAACGTGTTCGA
>NW_007407921.1:0-675 GCF_000475195.1 Diaphorina citri
CTTACCTACTTAAAAAAAAATAAAAAAAATAATAATATAGGTATTGTACCTATTACCTATATACCTACCTACATAGGTAGGTACTACAAATCACCTCACGTTTTGAACATTTTTCGAGAGTTCTAGAGAAACAGACAGGCTAAAAATGCAGAATGGTCGAAACCCCATAGCTATGAAAAGGTCTCGTTCCATTTAATTAAGTAAAAACAAAATAAAAGGCTGAAGCATTAAGCAGGGTTAAAATAAAACCCAATACATGAAATAGGGAGGGTAGAAATAATTTCTATTGTAATTAGCCCATTCAGTCCATTGTCTAAGGAGTTATCTTACAGTCACACTCGCTTTTTCACAGCACGATTAACGTCCCTTCAATATTTCTGCAAATCCCACAATGGCCTTACGAATACATATTCCTCTTCTGCCCCTCCACAATTTCTCCCACATCCACAATGCGTTATCTGGCGTAACCATAAACTTGGACCATGCCTAACGTAAATAGAACCTACAAGTGACGAAACTTTTGAATAAGTTTACGCTGGCGAAATTAAATACAAAAGCTCCAAATGTGAAATAGTAACTCCCGTATTAACTTTTAGTTTTGTCCCTGCCCAGTCCCTTCAACTACTCCTTGTCCCTCGGTGTTCTAGTGGTCAAGACGCTCGCCTGGTAATCAGG
>NW_007407922.1:0-674 GCF_000475195.1 Diaphorina citri
GTTTAGTGCTGCAATGGCCGCCATGGCAAATCAACAACTGGCCCTGATGACGTCACAAGGCCTACCGTTCATGCCTCATATGCCCGCCCTATACTCATCACCCACAGGTAAGCTAGGCTTTCGTCCTATATCTCCCTATTTTCGCCTGCTCTTTGAAAGTTCTAGTATTAGTTGAAATTGATTTCATAGGATACAATATGGCTCTTGCAGTTTTTGACAAAAGTAAAAAACAAAAAAAAAACAAACTTGAACTATACCAAAATTGAGGTCACAGTAGTGCATTTGCTTAGGTATACATAGATTTATAAACCGAGTGCAGTTTCCTCGATGAAGGTCATTAATCAGGTTCAAGCAAATCATTCCCTTTTCTTACATCACCAACATTGTTCTCTTATGTCCACATAGGTCTCATGTTTGGTCCACCGCCCGGGTTCAACCCACAAAAAAAAAACAAACAAACAAACAAACTTGAACTATACCAAAATTGAGGTCCCAGCAGTCACAGTAGTGCATTTGCTTAGGTAAACATAGATTTATAAACCGAGTGCGGTTTGCTTGATTAAGGCCATTTAATCAGATTCAAGCAAATCATTCCTTTTTCTTACATCACCAACATTGTTTTCTTATGTCCACATAGGTCTCATGTTTGGTCCACCGCCCGGGTTCAACCCACA
>NW_007407923.1:0-674 GCF_000475195.1 Diaphorina citri
ATCAATTTCTTCTCAGTCTCATTTTGAGCTAGACCTTGAATGTTGTCTTTTAAGAATTTATTGAGTTTTGCAGATATACCTATTTTATCAAACCTTATCAATATTTGGTGGATTAAAATGTACGATGCAAAACGTACTTTACGTTCCTATCGTACTATGTACAAACCTATGTATATACGAGTGAATAAAAATGAACAAATGCTCAAGTTGGTATATGAGTTAACATGAGGTACAAGCCTGATTGCATAGTTATGTACAATTCACATTCTTAAAGGAATACGAGGTAAAATCTATGCATGTGTATTCCTATAGGAATGAAAGGAACCTGGCTTATAAGTTGTTCTAAATTAATAGGTGTAGATAATGGATGATTTCTTCATTCCTTTTTATTAATTTTCATTAATTCAGTTTACGTTGTTTTTGGTTAAAAATAGCTTTTCATTTACTAGTCTTCCAGTTTTTATACCTAGATGCCGGTAATTTGGATCGTACTGGGTAGGGTCTAATTGCTGCCTACCTACCCACTTAGGTACCTAGGCATTAGGCAGATATCTGTAGCTATTAAAGTTCAGGGTTACATGTATGAAGAGGCTACACAGAAACATCAGTAATTGTATAGATTTACATCTCATAAATTTTCCATCGTTTTTATTAAATCTGTCTTTAATTAATTT
>NW_007407924.1:0-674 GCF_000475195.1 Diaphorina citri
TAGGGCTGATTGAGAGGCTGACGAAAAACGCCGACCCCATCTGTGCACGAAAAAAGGCGAAGAAAAAGAAGAGTTCATGAAATATTTGGGAACTTGTAAATGAAGACTGTCTGAATAAGAGAACTGATTTCTTTTTCTCTCACTCGCGTCATTAGCTGATTCTTTCTCCTTTAGGAGAAATTCTTCAGTTTTGAACCCGGAAATTCTTAACTACGAGATCAAAACTTTGAGCCGTATTTTATTATGTGACTCGTTTTATAGTCAACATGGCTGAACCAATGAGATTGTGAGATTCCGCTTTGTAGATTAATATTGTGGACGTCCAAAGCAGAACCTCAGTCGACTATGTCTGGAGAAACCTTGAGATTTCAATTCGTTGTTCGTACCACTTCATGGAATTCGGGTTCAATGTTACGATATCTACAATTCTACACAGATTTCATATTTCAGTTCAATGCCCCTCTGACGGTGGGAAAAGGCTTGATTAACTCCTATTTTTCCGTGTTCAGTGCTTTGATAAATTCCTCTAGCTTCTCTTGAATTTGCTTCACTCGTTCTGAAACAAAATAATAGAAAGTAAAATGACAAAATATAATTATGTAAAAAATAAAAAACGTCCTTGGGCCCTGTTTCCAGACGGTACGGATCGGCCGTTATCAGGACCAAAGTTTCGC
>NW_007407925.1:0-674 GCF_000475195.1 Diaphorina citri
AGCAAAGCTCCCTCGCAGGCAACACATTAATCTGTTTGTGCGCATGCATTTCTGCGCAATTCATGTTTGTGCGCTTACGCTTCTGCGCATCTCCTGAAGTCTGACGTCAGAGTTCAAGACTCTGACGGAAAATAAAAATTAAAGTTTTGACCTCAGATTAGGATTTTTCCCAACTTTTTACATAGGAATCGACCATTTATTAACAATTTTCACCCATTTGCAACTGCTCCATTTTGTTAAGACCTCCATTGCTACAGTTGGCTCAGACTACTGTTAAGTCCGTTGTTATTAGGCCTCTGGGACTACAATATTTAGGTTACCTACATTACTATTACAGTCATGTGTTGACACGAAGCAATACGGACCTTGCCTATACCGGATTAGTCTTCAAGTAGGTTATAAGTAACAATTGACTGTAAGGTGGTCTGCTCAGGGACTACAGGTACCCTTGATTAGTCTCCTAGTATCATCACAGGTAACATTTGGCTGTAACATGAGATTATAAAACCAGGACTAAATTTTCGAAAATACTGCCAAGCGCAGCAACCATCTTAACCAAACGTTTTGTGTTGCATCCTTGTCACATTTGTGAACTACAACTACATACCAAATTTCAAGTCTCTAGCTCATACCGTTCCCGAGATATTGTTAAATTACACCGAAAACCGCCAAAA
>NW_007407926.1:0-674 GCF_000475195.1 Diaphorina citri
AAAATCGGGGGACCTCCGATTTGCGTTCCAGTGTGCAAAAGGTCAGGTAGCATACAAAAAGGACTCTCACTCACAGTAGGTATCTAAATTGTCATTTCATGAAAAGGTCAGGTAGCATGCAAAAAGGCCTCTCACTCACAGTACCTAAATTGTCATTTCATGAAAAGGTCTGAGGTCAGGTAGCATGCAAAAAGGACTCTCACTCACTCTAAATTGTTAATTAATGAGCTTAACCCATATTGTAGGACCATTTGGACTATGTTGGGTTAGGTAGCTTGCAAAAGAACTTTTTGAAAAGCATATGGTATAGTTGTAGTACCTATAATACTTAACTCTAGTAATAGTACCTAATAGGCCTACTATTTTTATGGTCGAATACTAAAACTACTTATATCTGTTGAGCATAAAAGTCCATACCTCAGGAGGGATTGAACCTAGAGCCCCTAGTTATAAGCGTTTTTGAGCACTACACAACTAAGGCAGGTTTATTAGGACTCATTTCGTGCTCACCGCAAAAAAGGAAAAAAAAAAATCGTTTGGGACGCAACACATGGCCTTCAAAAGTCCCTGTATATCTACGTCCTATCGAATTTTGTCTACCGAAAATTGCCTTCGTTTTCCTTCTTGTCTGAAAGAAAAACGAATGTGTGTCAAATGTTTCTCTTCCTTTTGTA
>NW_007407927.1:0-674 GCF_000475195.1 Diaphorina citri
TGCCGTCCTAATGAAAAAGTTCGAAGAGTTGTGACGTCAGATTTCACGTCAAAATGCGCAGAAACGCTTGCGCACAAAAAAACGAAGCGGGAGTAATGAATTATGACGTCATCGCCTACGGGAGCGTATGCCGTGACGTCAAAGTTCACGATTTACCGGTATTTTTTGTGTACGGTTTCAGTCAACAACGATCAACGGCATCGACTATGTGTGGTCACAGCTTTACATTGTTGTTGTTTTTGTTGTTGTTAACATTATTCTTACCGTTTTTATTATTATTGGATACTAGGTATAATAATAAAAACGGTAAGAATAATAATAAAAACGGTAAGAATAATGTTAATACATAGGATGTCTAATATAAACCTAACAAATAATCGTCATTTGTTGTTGTTGTTGTTTTTTTTTTTTCTTTGAAACAGCACCCTAGTAAGCGCAACTGATCTATTGAGCTGGATCTTCTCTGGATGAACAAGGTGTGTTTCTATCTATACTTACGTCAGTTGGGGACTACGTCTAATATGATCCTCATACAGTCGGATATTCTTAGCCAGATGATGATTAATATTGACTCCATTCAGGGCCAGAGCTATGGGCTCTTCAAACAGGTCTCTCCAGGGTACCCCACCGCCAAATCTTTGATATACGGTCCAATAGCCTAACACTTCGGCCGG
>NW_007407928.1:0-674 GCF_000475195.1 Diaphorina citri
GTTTCCTTATTTTTGGCGCTTAAATAAAAAAATGCCGATTTTTGGTACGAAGACGGTGAGTAGGTGTTTTACCTTACCTACTTGTTTATTTTCTTCCCATCTAACCTTTGTCCTATTGTTTGGTATACTGTACAAGTCTAAAGATCTCTTTTTAATCTCACGTTATGAAGCATAGAAAAGTTGATTGCTACAAAACCAATGCCTCCATTTCAGAAAGAACTGTGTACTTTAATTTCACACTTTACAGTGATATTACACATGTTGGGATGTAGGCAACATTATGCAATAAACCTTCAAACTATATTCCAATACATGATTACTGACATTAAAATATGCAACTTTACAAAGTTACCACTAAAGCTTGATGTTTATGGAACAAAGGGACTGTTATCAAAAATACGCCTTTGGCTAACAGATCATAACCACCAAAGTAGTTTCCTCTTGGGGAAATCTTCACAAATCAGTTTCACATCCCACAACTTAAAAAATACGTCTTTGGCTAACAGATCATAACCACCAAAGTAGTTTCCTCTTGGGGAAATCTTCACAAATCAGTTTCACATCCCACAACCCACAACTTAAAATATATTTGAAGGCGTTTTATGTGATGTAAAATGCACGGCGTGGTGCGTTCAAAGCTTCTAATAACAGGCGTTTGTTGACTATCAGACGTT
>NW_007407929.1:0-599 GCF_000475195.1 Diaphorina citri
TTTTATGGCTACAAAATCAAAACCGTTATAAAACATTATCATGATTTTAAGTACAAGTGCATCTAGGTACTTATTATTTTTATTTCTTACATCATTTACTTGGTTACTTACTCACACATACCAAGTATTATGATATGAAAAATAGTGTAAAGTACCTACATACTTACTAGTTATACCCTACTTGTGATTATATGTATAGTTCCTATGTTTCTGTGCATCACAAGGCTATCTATGTTCCACCGAATTAGAGTTATGTTCTACCAACATGCGTCCTTATACAATGAATATAAAAATTCACCAAAATATTTTCAATACCCAAATAGTAGGTACCTAAGTACTTGCAAATAATATTGAGCATAACTTCTCTAGCTTCCATGCTGCACTACCAAGCATACTCCGAGGTAACAAAAGACCCAGTAATAATTCTAATAAGAAAGGTGGAAAACTACCTGGGTATAGGTAACACCATGTCTTTCCAGCCTTTCAAAACCAATTAACCTATTGGCTATTGGGTACTTTTCATGTTGAACACCTATCCTAAACTAGGTTAGGTTATGTTGTGTTTGTTTACATTTGCTTAGGTAGGTACACACTCAACT
>NW_007407930.1:0-507 GCF_000475195.1 Diaphorina citri
CCTTTTTTTCTTAGCTTTCTAACCATTATACTTTCATCTCCGATTTTGTGTCGCTACGACCTCGTATAGGCCTACCAACCCTCCTATTTCTTTCTCTCTCCCTTCTATTTCTTTCTCTCTCCCTCCTATTTCTTTTTTTATATCTCCCTCCTATTTCTTTCTCTCTCCCTCCTATTTCTTTCTCTCTCCCTCCTATTTCTCTTTCTCTCTCCCTCCTATTTCTCTTTTTCTCTCCCTCCTATTTCTCTTTCTCTCTCCCTCCTATTTCTTTCTCTCTCCCTCCTATTTCTTTCTCTCTCCCTCCTATTTCTCTTTCTCTCTCCCTCCTATTTCTCTTTTTCTCTCCCTCCTATTTCTCTTTCTCTCTCCCTCCTATTTCTCTTTCTCTCTCCCTCCTATTTCTCTTTCTCTCTCCCTCCTATTTCTTTTTCTCTCCCTCCTGTTTCTCTTTCTCTCTCCCTCCTGTTTCTCTTTCTCTCTCCCTCCTATTTCTCTTTCTCTCTCCCT
>NW_007407931.1:0-674 GCF_000475195.1 Diaphorina citri
TACAAGTTTAGTAGCTACATACCTACACAAGGTTTATTTACAAAAGTCTGGGATGTTAGCCTGAGAGAATATTGCTTTCGGGCACTTCTTCCAAACACATGGTAATTAACATTGGCTTTTCAAAAGGGGAAGCTATAAACCCATCCATATACAGTATTCTCTTAGAATCCAGATTGAATAATCACTATTTTCGGTAACTGGAAAGTAGGGGAAGAAAAAAGGCATAGAGAGGAAGGAATGTTTCCCTATGGAAGTACTATGGAAGACAAGCCACTGGTAATTAATGACCTTGTATATATATAAACCATTTTAAATACAAGAAGAAATATTTGAGTAAAAATTGAACTTTGATTTCAGGGAAAGCAAAAACCGTATGATCAATAACGCAGGTACAAAGTTATGTGCCTGATTCAGTCGATACATTTACAAACAACAAACTACAAACTTTATATTTTGCCTAAAGTTTTAGATGGTGAGGATTCAAGCAGGTAATCCTTTATAATACCTAAGATCCACAAGTAAAAAATTAAATTTCTTTGTGACAAAAAATATATTAAGTGTAAGTAGAGAGAGGAATATGTATAGGAATCGAAGGAAAAAAATTGATCTCAGGTAAACCGAAATTAATCATACCTAAGTGTACGTTACTACGAGTATTATCTATCAGTTTAATT
>NW_007407932.1:0-674 GCF_000475195.1 Diaphorina citri
ATGGGGCAGGAATCATCCTAACGACACAGGTATGTTACATGTTATCATTGAAGTATTTGGTCTTTTATATTAGGTAAGGAGGTACCTATATGTTGTGCTTCTTTTTACTTATTTTCCGTAAATTATTAGATGGAGGTAGATTTTGCATTAATTGCTAACAACACATTTCTGGTTTCACAGAGAGCGTGGAAGAAGTACTCAAGTTCTGGCTGGGTCACAATGTTGATGGTTTCTACATCAAAGGAGTGGAACAGATGCAAGATGATCATGACTTCTCTGAAAAACTTGCTGTATGGCGTAGCATTATGGATCAGAACGGTAGCAAACTACTAATAGCATCCTATCATCTGGTTGATGATGTAGCCTCCAAGTATGGCCACTCGAGCTCACGCATGCAGAGTATCAAACAAACATTTGATCTGATTGACTTTAGAATCCATAACTTGGACAACATGACCGTAGAAGCCAACAGAGTGAGTGCAGCCTATGATCTCATGGATGAACGATGGATCATGTGGTCCCTCAGCAACAATGATAAGCAAAGGATCAGTCCAGGGAACACATCAGCTGCTGGAATTCTGTTGACGTTCATGCTTCCTGGGATACCCAATATATTCTATGGGGAAGAGATAGGACTACAGAATGTGCAAATCTCCAATAACATTGAGGAGGTG
>NW_007407933.1:0-674 GCF_000475195.1 Diaphorina citri
TTACCCGATTTTAGGCCCGGGTCTACAGCTTCATGTTCGGTTTAAGCAAGTAGGTACTTTTTAGGGTAATAATTCTGTACTTTTCTCGTCCAGTCGGACTCTGAGGACTCAACGTAGGTAACAAAATTCGTTTACAACAATGAATTATTTTTCCAATCGGAGTTCTACTGAATCATTTAATCATCGGCTATCAAAGGGTTAAGACCCGATCGTGAGTAAAAATATCCCTTGTTGCCAGATGGAAAACCGATTCTCTTTGGATGGAAATCAAAAATTCGAATTTCCCGCCAACTTTACACGCAAAAAGGCCGACGATGGCCTACGATGGCCCTGTTCATAACCACGGCCTGAATTATTTTTCCAACCGGAGTTCTACTGAATCATATAATCATCGGCTATCAAAGGGTTAAGACCCGATCGTGAGTAAAAATATCCCTTGTTGCCAGATGGAAAACCGATTCTCTTTGGATGGAGATCCCTCTGTGTACTATAAAAAATCCTCTGTGCAAAAGGAAAAACATAACCTCAAAAGTTCCAATGTGTGTGAGTTCCAGTTCCCTAGGTTTAAATTTTGGCAACTTTCACCCCTTTTTTAAAAGTCGCGATTTTCCTCTTGTTGAAGTGACATCGTGAGATTTTCTCGAACTTTCCGGCTTAGGCCTATAGTGAGTGAC
>NW_007407934.1:0-674 GCF_000475195.1 Diaphorina citri
TGGTAAAACTTGCATTGGGAATCCTCTATTTCTTCATGGTCTTCAAATAACATGTCTCCTTCCTTCCTGAGTAGGATACTATCTTCCAGTTTGCATTTAGATTGAATAAAATCTTTATTTAATAGACTTATTTATTTAAGACTATTTTTGAATTGAAGACTATTTTTGTCTTCGATTATCGAAGACTATTTTTGTCAGATTCAGGATCTTTAAGTACAAAAGTCCCCTTAGCACTCGGGCCTGGACTTTCTGCATTGGATATCGGTTGTGATATTTATGACTGGTCTAATCTAAAGTCCCATCTCTTCGTACTAAACAGATAACAACTATATTCAATAAACCGTTTTCTTGTTCCTCGCAGATACCTTGTAGATTGTTTTCGAGGCTGATTGATCGCTCTCAGGTGCAAAAGACTCTGTGTTACCCCCCCGCGGGTTTGGGGGACAGAACATCTCATGCTGACCAAGTAGCTTCTAGGGAGAGGAACATAGATCATTTTGATCCTTACTGCAGCATGTCTCAACTAGGGATGCACTATAAGAGGAAGAGATCCAGGCTATCGTCTTTACGGAATCAGGGTGGATTCATATAAGCTTAACCCGACTTGTAGAGCTGTTTGCCCCTACATCTAAGCCTGGGAGTGGGCTTTTTGTGTACGGAATCTGGGCTATCTT
>NW_007407935.1:0-674 GCF_000475195.1 Diaphorina citri
CAAATTTTTGTCGATGGTGGGATTCGAACCCGGGACCTTCTGCATGGCAAGCAAGCGCGTTACCACTGGACCAACCGCCCCCCATGAGTGCACCCCCAACTCCAAGCACAGAGCCGAAAAAACTTCGACCCCGCCGGGAACTCGCGACCTCTGGCGTGCAAGCCCAATGTAATACCCACTCGGCCAAGTTGAAGTTGCTTGATAGAGCGAATGGTCACAACGAAGTTCTTATCGTCCCGGAATCGAAGAGAGACAGGACAGGAGAAAACTATCCGTTCTTAGAACGAGCTTCATTCAGTATCCTTAACGGATAAGGTTCGTTCTCGGAACGGCTAGTTTTCTCCTATTCTGTCCTCCTTCTCTCTTCGCTTTCGGGACGATGAAATTCGCCTCGAGTGGGATTGAAGCCACCCAAACAGTTTCCTCGTGAAAAATCACACAAGGACGCTTCTTTGATGGTTCTGATCGCTGGATTAGAAAGTTTTTTTTTGTCTATTGTAAAAAGAAAACAGTAACTTGCTGTGACTTTACTGCTGTGAATTTAAATGACCACCAAATAAAGGTTTATTTATTTATTTAACTTGCTGTGAATTTAAATCAGTGTTTCTTAATTGGTGTTCCGCGGAACCTAGGGGTTCCGCGAGCTGACGGCAAGGGTTCCGCGAGATATTTTG
>NW_007407936.1:0-674 GCF_000475195.1 Diaphorina citri
GCACTTGCAGCCACAGCAATGATCACGCAACACAATTCACTGTCACTTAACGTCGACATGTTCACCTGATGGAATCCTGGTGGGTACTGTTTGCACAATCCGGTTGAACGTCTGAGTGTGATATTGCGCAATATATTGCACAAACGTCAATCTTGCCCTCACACGGTGCAACTTTTTGCACAAACGAAAAAATTGTGCAATAATATTGAGCGTCTAGGGGCTACGATCAATATATTGTGCAACCCAGTTTGCGCAATAATATTGCACGTGTAGGGGCCGCTTAAAATCCCTTCTAATGAAACTAACGGTGCAAACAGTCGTATAATATCACACCAAGTAGAAAAATCTGGTGTGAACATCACACGACTTTCTATTACATTAAACTTCTCAACTGTAAGTCGGACAGTTCTAAAAGTTTCACCATTCGATTCGGCGTGAAAAATCCCATGGGATCAACTATTCACATGCTTACTTGTTAATGGTTCACAAATAAAAGGGAAATTTGTTGACACAGGGGAGTATCGAACCCGAAACTTCTCAACTGTAAGTCATCACAAATAAAAGGGAAATTTGTTGACATCGGGGGTTATCGAACTCGCAACTTCTCAACTGTAAGTCAGAGAGTGCTAAAGGTAGCACCATTCGATTCCGCGTGAAAAATCACATGGGATCAA
>NW_007407937.1:0-674 GCF_000475195.1 Diaphorina citri
TTTCATGATTATAAGATTATAACAAAGTTAGATATAAAACTGTGTCCGTCCAAACATAGTCGACGCCGTCGATCGACGAGGTGAATCTATGTTGTCAAGGCAGTGTATGGTTTCAGTCGACATCCATCGACGGCGTAGACTAATATCTGTGAACACAGCTTAAGGTTATTCGAGCAGTAACACCACTTTCATGGAAAATCGTATTTTTCAGCGATTTCTGACGAAACGTTGGACGCTCTGACCAAATTCGTGGAAGATTCATACGAATCATTCCGAACCAGAGGATCCATATTTCCGACCTGCACCGAGGAGAGTGAGCAGAGAGATTCCAATGTGAAACTGTTCTGTGATCTCAAGCGAAGTGCCAAGAGTCTCAACGACCAGTTTTCCTTTTCCAAGTAAGTTTTCATCGTAGGTAGTTTCATTTGTCCATTCCAAAGTCTTCACACCAACAGAAGTGTGGACTATCTAAAAATCAGGACTGGTAAAATTAGGATAGGTACGCTTCACTGGATGAGGAGAGTAGGTTCTAGGAATGCAGGTAAAAGTCCTAGTCCTGACGAAGTTTTTTAGAGCACTTAGTATTCGGTAGCTACCACATTTAAGTAAAATTCGATGGAAACAAGTGGAACTACGTTACGGAGCTATCATAAGATTAAAATCCGATTGAAAGA
>NW_007407938.1:0-674 GCF_000475195.1 Diaphorina citri
AGACTAAAAAAAGAAAGTAGGGAATACGTACTTGGTTCAAGGATAACGCAGATTCCTTGATGGTCAAATTCATCCAAGATTTAGTAAGAGTACGTACAACCAAGTTTACCAAGTGAAGAAATCGAGAAATGTTTTACTTTTACGTTTGACCACTTTTTACATTTTTTTTCTGATAATGATAAAATGAGATTTTTTCAAATTTTCGCGCTCCGAAAGTGTTGCCAACTGAACCCTCTCCGATATCCAAGCTTGCCAACTCATTTTTGGAGAAAATTTTTGAAATACGCGGGAAAGTAGGTAGGTAGCTGGTTTTCGTAAAAGATTCCGGGTTTGATGACTTTGATGAGGTGTATTTTCCTTTCGGAAATGGAAAAGGGGTTCTAAGGGTTCTTTTTGTTTGTTTGTTTGTTTGTTTGTGTCATGAGAAGTTAGAACTTCGACAAGTGGGAGGCCTTCGAAGGCCAAAGAAAATTACGTCAATTATTTTTGGATTTTTTAATGCTCTTGTGTTGTGGTCTTAGAGGAAAGTATGAAGATGAAGAGAGCATTTACCTAATCTAGGGGAGGGGGGAATTAAAAAAAATCGTAAAAATCATGGGTTAGTAATAAAGCAGGTACAAGATGTACTTCCTGTATGGATATGAATAAGAGAGAAGAAGGAAACCTTGCTAATA
>NW_007407939.1:0-674 GCF_000475195.1 Diaphorina citri
AACTTGAATTGACAAAATTACATACCTAAGCTTGAATTGAGCCCACGCCTTCCTGTTTACCAGGCGAGCGTCTTGATCGCTACCACCCACCGAGGCAGGACCAGTATAGCACGTAGGTACCCGGGTGCCTGTGTAACTACCTTTTTATTTTTAAGCTTCTCTTGGACCGCAAAGTTCTTTCTCAGGGGGGTTTATTTTCCATCAACAACAAGACATACCAAGAAAAGAAATAAGTACATATATACCTACATAATATTATAGGTAGCCATGTAGGTACCTACTTGTTATTTGTCAACATACAGCGAAGGAGATAAGGTTGTTTATTTGTTTTGTCAGTCGAGAATGTCTCTCAATCTCAATATGTTTAGTACCTACCAGTGGCGTAGCGTGAGGGTTTCAGAAGGTGAAGCTATAAACCCAAATACCTACTGGTATACAGTCTGATGTCGGCCACTCATGCTCAGACCATTCTCACGCGTGTGTCAGGAAAAATCTTGAGGCCCAGGTCTCAAGCTTTTCCCGCTGCACACGAGGTCTGAGTGTGAGTGATGGGCATTAAGAGTTTAGGTTGAATAAACAACAATTACAAACACCAGCCTTGTTTAGACTGCGAGAGTAAAGGGACTTTTCAGTCCTATGCTGGTAGTATAAACAAGGTATATTCTATTCTATTC
>NW_007407940.1:0-674 GCF_000475195.1 Diaphorina citri
CTCAACAAAACCAAAATCAGAGAAATGAAAGCCTATCTACAGATAGAGAAAGACATAATATTATGAGACAACTGGAGAGTGAACAAGAGAGGCAAAATAGAATAACACGAGAAAGAGCACGAAGAACCCAAAGAGAACTAAGAATATGGCACAATAAAAACAAAAGTGGATTTCATTATGATATATCTATCAATTACTCGCAGGCCGCTTACATTGGAGCTATGGATCGAGAATGTTCCTATTGTCATGCACTCACATGGGCGAAGGAACCTAATGGTCTTTGTTGTGCTTCTGGAAAAGTCGACCTTCCCCTGATACAGGAAGCTCCGGAACCTCTTAAATCCTGGTTATCAAGTGAAACGCCTCAATACCGTAATTTTCTGAAAAACATCAGGAAATACAATAGTGCCTTTCAGATGACCTCATTTGGAGGAAATGAAGTTCGTGAAAGTGGATATATGCCCACATTTAAGGTACAAGGACAAGTGTACCACCTCATAGGCTCTCTTCTGCCGAACCCTGGACAACCTGCCTCTTTCCTTCAAATCTATTTCATTGGTGACGCCGATACCCAGGTAAACAGGAGACTATCGATAATTGACGGTCTAGACGCTGACATCGTGGCCGCTTTACAGACCATGCTTGAAGAAAATAAATGATAAATTAAAATAACG
>NW_007407941.1:0-674 GCF_000475195.1 Diaphorina citri
TTTTTTTTTTTTTTTTTTGGTTGCAGTTGAACCAACAACTTTTCAAGTTTTTTTTTCGGTGGAATGGCAATAAAAATTAGCACAAGGCTGAAACACTTAGGGCTGAATTGGGCTCACGAGGCCAGGTAGAGAGGGAAAAGTTTGAAACATAATATAGTCTTCAAGGATGCAGATGGAAATAAAGCAGGCAAAGTTAAAGAAAACGCGAAAAAACTTCCTGAAAAATTCTACCAAGACAGAAGAAAAATGAAAAGTTGACTTCTGACATACTGACGCTACCCGTTACGACATACCCGAGTGCACTCTTGAAGAAAATTTACAACTCATTCAAAATTTAAAAAGTTAGAAGCTCAAAAACTGGAAAAAAGAAGTAAAAATTCCACGAGACATTTTAGACACACCAATCCCACATGTCAGAGCAACAAACTTTGCCTGCCTGTGACAGAAAGAAAGGAAAAGTCGGTAAAAAGTGTACAAGAAAGAAATCTGAATGAAGTATGCAGTATGCATAACAATGTCAGACTACAATGACATTTGTCTTGAGCTGTCTTGTTTGCTTTCCTTATCCTATATTCCTATAGTAAGGAAAGTAGGCGATGTATTTCTTCCGGGTAGGCAAAAATCGTGGGGTCTCGAAAAAAAGCAAGTGGGAATATGTACCCCCCAAATTGAAA
>NW_007407942.1:0-674 GCF_000475195.1 Diaphorina citri
CTGACCCTAAGGTTCAGGCAATGTAATTACTTTGATACACTTCAGAGTTCAGACGGACCTAACTATGGCTGAGATTTTAAGATACGAAATAGAGATATAGTACCAGATAGAGTACCGCGGGCTTTAATGATTTGACCTACCTTATACGGTGAAACAAATGAGATACTTATTTACGAATAGAATAACCCCATGTAATAATGTTACGTAGATTAATCCAAAGTTATCACAAATCATAGAGCATAGAAGACAGAAGTATGCCTGGTTATTTTTGTCCCTAATGAACTATCGGGTGTTTAAGAAGTTTTTCTGTTGGGTTCTGAACTTGGGGTTCGCAAAATATTGGTAGACAATTAGTTGACTTCGACTCTAAAAGAAAGGACCAACATAAAAGTCATCATGAGAGTAGGTATAATCAGGGACTTTGTCATTTTTTTATGTTAAATAATTTAATAACTGGATAACATGCTAGGGGACAAAATGAGACAATTTGCCACAAAATCGTGAAGTCCGAAATTATTAGGCCTAGAAGGAGGCGGGTAGCTTGTCGCCGAATGGTGGGTAAAACCCCCGTCACGAGAAGACCTAAGTGACGTTAGGCCCCTTTATCTACCTACTTGTAGGTACTTCTCCTCTTCCTTCTTCAGGTTTGGTCTCCATTGCGGAGGTTGGTGCTC
>NW_007407943.1:0-336 GCF_000475195.1 Diaphorina citri
TCTCTCTCTTTCAAGTCGCTTGCAGCTTCAAACCAGTTTTTTTTTTATCGATTTTGATTTTGATCCCCCCTTCTTCTTCCTCCTCTTCTTTGGTTTTGATCCCCGTCTTTTTCTTCTTCCATGAATTCAGTTTCAATTTCGTCTTCATATATTTTCTTGAATTGAAATCTTTATTGCGGATAAATTTGGATACGTGTGTTTGTAGAGTCGATTCCTCCCTGATATTCATCTTTTGAGGCCGACAAAATCGTAGAAGCATCCCTTTTTTAGTCCGTCCTTCCTTTATTATTACTAATAATAAAAGGTATAGTGGACGGACTATTGTATTCGCTTCGG
>NW_007407943.1:453-674 GCF_000475195.1 Diaphorina citri
GTCGACCTATATATCAAATTAAAGGTCTTTTTACCATGAACACGAAAATGGTGGTGCAAATTTTGTCCAGAAAACCTTATAGCCAAAAAAAACTGGTTTTTGGGGGATTTTTTTCACATTTTCTCACACAAATGAGCTCTGACCTTCAAATTTGTCGCGACGACCTATGAACTCAAAGCGAG
Source organism: Diaphorina citri (assembly GCF_000475195.1). Lineage (NCBI taxonomy): Eukaryota > Metazoa > Arthropoda > Insecta > Hemiptera > Psyllidae > Diaphorina > Diaphorina citri. The sequence continues at coordinate 636 of NW_007407943.1, forward strand.
AAAGTTTTAGATAACACTTCAGTCGATCATTTAAGACCG
>NW_007407944.1:0-674 GCF_000475195.1 Diaphorina citri
ATCTTGAAAAAGTTCGTCCAGTTCAGACTTATGTGGCGTAGACCCACAGGTGGGCCAATAAATGGTACGTTTTTTAGAAGGGCGAATAAATGGTACACTTACCTAAAAAGATACTAAAAAATAACGAAACACTCCCTAGGACATGGCAACATCAAAAACAAGTTTATATGCAACAAGAAATGCACTTAAGATAATAATTAGAATAAAAACAACATTAATAAAGTAGGTAGGTAATAATAAATAATAAGGATGAAAAGCAACGGTATCATTAAGAACAAAGAGAATAAAACAAAATGTCAGTTTTTAAAAGCATGAGTAAAAACACCAACACAAATTCCAACATGGAAATTCAGAGTTGAGAAAAGTGAAGAGTGAGTTATGAACTTATGAAGAACTACTCTTTTTCGTGGACCACTCAGTCGGTGAGTCAGATCAAAATGAATACTCTGAAAGTCTTGAAATTTAAATGTTTTTCAAATTCCGTCAAATTTGGAAAATCTGCACTAACACATCCCATAAACCCCGATCTTGCTTTCGAAATCCAATTGGAAAATTTTCTTCTAGTGTTGTGAACATTTTTACCAAAAAATCCAGACAGAAGGTCTGTTTTTCATTCCGACGTGGGTGCGATGCGAACCCGACGCGTGTTTTTCATTCCACTTCCCCTACTTTAG
>NW_007407945.1:0-674 GCF_000475195.1 Diaphorina citri
CTCGTAAAGTGTACCTTCCTACCCACATAACTTTTGCGATAATTTCCCAAGAAGTTAAAACTTGCTCAAGTTTATAGAAACCCTAAATCGATTAACCGTAATTAATGAGGTCTATGCAAAGTGGACCTTGCGGAAATAAATGGCCGTTCTCTTTGTCTTTGTCAATGCAACCCTGAAAGTTTTTTGCTTGTAGTCCTCTTTCAGTTTACCTTTGTACAGATTAAAGGCTTTCATGCAACAAGAGCCTGTCTGACCCTTAGGCCCTTGGGTAAAATAAAAATTGTGTTTATGTATGCCCGGGTCCACAAAGTGAGTTTAAACTCCGTTTAAGTTAAACTTTTGATTGAACCCACGCCCTCCTGCTTACCAGGCGAGTCTCTTGATCACTACTGAGGCAGGTCAGCTTTTCTAATGTGGAACATTATTGAATTAATGTGGAACATTATTGAATGTTCTTATCTATGAATCAAATATGAAAAGAATTATGTTCTTATCTCCCGAATTTAAATCTCAGAAAGCTTTAAAAGTGTTTGTGCTTCATGAATTAATTATGTACAAATTGTCGGATACACGAGCATCTCCTTATGTTACGTCTTAAGTACGTAACCTTTGTCTCATCAAATTAATTAAATGTAAACACTAGATAATTAGTAATTAAAAACATTTGCAACCTT
>NW_007407946.1:0-674 GCF_000475195.1 Diaphorina citri
GTACCTACCTAATTTGTTTAATATTCAGTTTATTATTATTATTCTTGATTTGATTTTTCAATTTTACTTTCATGTAATGATTTAAAATCAAAAAAAGAGTTCGTTCTCCCTTTATTTCCAATATAATGTTTAAGTCACCCATCCATTTATTGGCCTTCCTCGGCGTAGCTTAACATAGGTAACGCTAAAACCGGTCTTAAAATAATGACTGAAGTGTTATCTAAAACTTTGAGTTCATAGGTCGTCGCGACAAATTTCAAGATCAGAGCTCATTTGTGTGAGAAAATGTGAAAAAAATCCCCCCACCAGTTTTTTTGGCTTTTTGGTTCTCTGGACAAAATTTGCACCAGCATTTTCGTGGTAAAAAGACCTTTGGTTTGGATAAGTCCTTCTATGGGGACAGACAGAGTGACAGACGACACCGAAGCGAATACAATAGCCCGTCCACTATACCTTTTTTTATTACTATCGTAATAATGAAGGAAGGACGGGCTAAAAACTCATTTTTTCCGTATACCTCGACCAAACCGCGAACTAACCACGGATACCGCGAACTAACCGCGCATACCGCGAACTAACCGCGCATACCGCGAACTAACCGCGGATACCGCGAATAAACCGCGGATACCGTGAACTAACCGCGGATATCGCGAACACACCGCGAACTAACCGCG
>NW_007407947.1:0-674 GCF_000475195.1 Diaphorina citri
TTCTGGAATGTCAGTTGAACCTTGATTGTCTGCCAGGCATTTCTCAACTCCTATTCTACTAGAAGAATCTACGCATCAAGGAAAACTACATAGACTACGCATGTGTAGACAACTGTACTATGCTCCAGTTCATGATGCAAACAAAAGCTGAAATTATACGCACCGATACCAAACAGTCAATACACTGCTGAAAATCAGCAGTAATGAGGAAGATTTTGCTGAAGACACGTAAAACAATAGGTATACGAACAGATAACCAGGCTTTTGGGCTTATAAAGGTACCAAACGGAGATCGAAAACAACAAAACCTTGCTCTTGGGCTTATCGAACTATTTTTAACTCCAACAAAGTTCACAACATTAACAATAGGAAGAATGTTCATCGTACCTACGCTAGTAGGCTACAAAATACTACAACAGCTATAGTTGTACGGTCCTCCTGGCAACCTAGCGCGATACACATTGTTGGAATAGTTTCCAAGTTCACCATACTCCTTGGTTCGACTCTAACTGTATCCTAAGCTGCAAGCCATCCATCCACAATAGATCTTTTGTCATAAGACGCAATTATTCTGTTAATATCATTTCATTTTATTTATCAAATGACCTAGTTTGGCTCGAGTTCATCGACCTGAAGTTTATGTTTGGGTACAGCTTTCACTTTGTGTAAGTGTG
>NW_007407948.1:0-674 GCF_000475195.1 Diaphorina citri
CTGATTTTAGGTACTTATACAGGGTCATCCAACTACCAAATAACTATCATTCTGATTTTAGGTACTTATGTATACAGGTTCATCCAGCTACCAAATAACTATCATTCTGATTTTAGGTACTTATACAGGGTCATCCAACTACCAAATAACTATCATTCTGATTTTAGGTACTTATACAGGGTCATCCAACTACCAAATAACTATCATTCTGATTTTAGGTACTTATGTATACAGGGTCATCCAACTACCAAATAACTATCATTCTGATTTTAGGTACTTATACAGGGTCATCCAACTACCAAATAACTATCATTCTGATTTTAGGTACTTATGTATACAGGGTCACACACCAATCAAATGAATATCATTCTGATTTCAGGTAGGAACTTATACAGGATGACCTAACTGTGAAACATGATTCCAAAGTCGAAGAACACCTAGGTGCAAGGTGATACACAAAAAGTCCACTCAGAGGCTTAAGTGTTGGGGCAAACAGCCCTAAAGGATGAGTTAAGGGACTTTTTAGTCTCATCCTAGCAGTACATATGAATGAAGCTAAGTGTTGGGGCAAACAGCCCTAAAGGATTAGTTAAGGGACTTTTCAGTCTTATCCTAGCAGTACAAATGTGAGGTTAAGCTTCTAAGAATTTACACCAAGATCAGAGACCACCAGA